>NW_012300376.1:0-3542 GCF_000151885.1 Dipodomys ordii | reverse complement strand
GTAGGGCCACAGCGGGACACCTCGCTGACACAGCTGGACACAGCGGGGTACACAGCAGGACACAGCGGGCACACAGCGGGGACACAGCTGGACACAGCGGGGACAGAGCGGGACACAGTCGGACACAGCGGGACACAGTGGGGGACACAGCGGGACACAGCGGGGGACCCAGCAAGGACACAGCGGGACACAGCGGGGGACACAGCAGGTGACACAGCGGGACACAGCGGGGAACACAGCGAGGACACAGCGGGACACAGCGGGACACAGCGTCGATACAGAGGGGACTCAGCGGAGGACACAGCGGGGTAAACAGCGGGGAACAAAGTGGGACACCACGGGACACAGTGTGACACAGCAGGACACAGCGGGGACACTGCGGGGACACAGCAGGACAAAGCAGGGGACATAGCGGGACACAGTGGCACACAGTGGGGGACACAGCGGGGGACAGCGGAGACAGAGATGGGCCACAGCGGGACACAGCGGGGACACAGCAGGGACACAGCGGGGGATACAGCGGGACACAGCGGGACACAGCGGGGAACACAGCGGGACACAGAGGGGGACACAGAGGGGTACACAGCGGGACACAGCTGGGAACACAGCAGGTCACAGCGGGACACAGCGGGAACACAGCTGGACACAGCAGGGTACACAGTGGGACACAGGGGGCACACAGTGGGGACACAGCGGGGGACACAGCGGGACACAGCGGGTCACAGCGGGGGACACAGCGGGGGACACAGCGGGGGACAGCAGAGGACAGAGAGGGGACACAGCGGCGACACAGAGGGGACGCAGCTGGGGACACAGCGTGAGACAAAATATGACACCACGGGACACAGTGTTACACAGCGGGACACAGCGGGGACACTGCGGGACACAGCAAGATAAAGCGGGGGACACAGCGGGACACAGCGGGACACAGCGGGGGACAGCGGGACAGAGTGTGCTACCCAGTGAGGACACAGCGGGACACAACAGGGGACACAGCGAGGACACAGCGGGGGACACAGCGGGGGACACAGCGGGACACAGTGGGGAACACAGCGAGGACACAGCGGGACACCACGGGACACAGCGTCGATACAGCTGGGAGGCAGCGTTACATAGCGTGGTACACACTGTGGACACAACGGGACACAGTGGGGGCACAGCGGGACACAGCGGGACACAGTGGGACACAGCGGGGAGACAGCAGGGACACAGTGGGGGACACAGCGGGACACAGCGGGTCACAGCGGGGAACACAGCGGGACACAGCAGGGGACACAGCCAGGACACAGCGGGTCACAGCGGGACACAGCGTGGGACAAAGCAGGAGACAGCGAGGGACAAAGAGAGGACCCAGCTGGACACAGCGGGGTACACAGCGGGACACAGCGGGGGACACAGAAGGGTACAAAGCGGGACAAAGCGAGAAACACAGCGAGGTCACACCGGGAGCCAAAGCGGGACAACACGGGACACAGTGTGACACATTGTGACACAGCGGGGACACTGCAGGGGCCCAGCGGGACAAAGCGGGCGACACAGCGGGACACAGCGGGAGACACAGCGGGGGACAGCAGGGGACAGAGAGGGGACACAGCGGGAGACACAGCGGGAGACACAAAGGGGGACAGCAGGGGACAGAGAGGGGACACAGCGAGACACAGCGGGAACACAACTGGACACAGCGGGGTACACAGCGGGACAAAGGGGGCACACAGTGGGGACACAGCGGGAGACAAAGCGGGACACAGCGGGTCACAGCGGGGGACACAGCGGGACACAGCGGGGGACACAGAGGGGTACACAGCGGGACACAGCTGGGAACACAGCGCGGACACAGTGGGACACACCGGGACACAGCGGGACACAGAGGTACACAGCGGGACACAGCTCGGGACACAGTGGGACAAAGCGGGGACACAGCAGGACACAGCGGGACACAGCGGGGACAAAGCAGGGACACAGCAGGGACACAGCGAGGGACACAGCGGGGGACACAGCGGGACACAACGAGGAACACATCGAGGACACAGCGGGACCCAGCAGGACACAGCGTCGATACAGAGGGGACACAGCGGGACACAGCGGGGTACACAGCTGAGGACACAACGGGACACAGCGGTGGACACAGCGAGGACACAGCGGGACACAGCGGGGACACTGCGGGAACATAGCGGGACACAGCGGGTACAGAGCGGGACACAGCGGGGTCACAGAGTGGTACACAGCGGGACACATCGGGAAACAAAGCGAGGTCACAGCGGGGGACAAAGCGGGACAACACGGAACACAGTGTGACACAGCGGGACACAGCGGGACACAGCGGGGTACACAGAGGGACACAGCGGGCACACAGCGGGGACACAGCGGGACACAACGGGACACAGCGGGGACATAGTGGGACACAGCGGGACAAAGCGGGGGACACAGCGGGGACTCAGCGGGGGACACAGCGGGGGACAAAGCGGGACACCACGGAACACAGCGGGTCACAGCGGGAAACAGCGGTGACCCTCTGGGGACACAGCGGGACCCAGTGGGGGACACAGCGGGACACAGCGGGGACTCACCTGGGGACACAGCGAAGGACAAACTGGGACATCACGGGACACAGTGGGACACAGCAGGACACAGCGGGGACACTGCAGGAACATAGCGGGACACAGCGGGGGACACAGGAGGACACAGCGGGACACAGCGTGGGACAAAGCGGGAGACAGCAGGGGAGACAGCGAGGACACAGCGGGACACAGGGGCGACACATAGAGGACTCAGCAGGGGACACAGTGGGGGACAGAGCGGGACACAGCGGGACACTGCGGGGCACAGCAGGGAACACAGCGGGACACAGCGGGGGACCCAGCAGGATACAGCGGGACACTGCGGGGCACAGAGGGGGACACAGCGGGACACAGCGGGGGACACAGGGAGGACACAGCTTAACACAGCATGGGACAAAGCGAGGACACAGCGGGACACAGTGAGACACAGCGGGACACAGCGGGGACCCAGCAGTGGACACAGCGGGACACAGCGGGGGACAAAGCGGGACACCACGGAATACAGCAGGACACATCGTGAAACAGCGATGAACCTGCGGGGACACAGCGGGACACAGTGGGGGACACAGCGGGACCCAGCGGGATACATCGGGGGACACAGCGGGACACAGCGGGGACACAGCGGGGACACAGCGGGACACAGCAGGTCACTGTGGGGGACACAGCGGGACACAGCGGGACACAGCGGGGGACACAGCAGGGACACAGTGGGACACAGTAGGACACAGTGTGGGACAAAGCGGGAGACAGCAGAGGACACAGCGAGGACACAGCTGGACACAGCGGGGACACAGAGGGGACTCAGCAGGGGACATAGAGGGAAAAAAGCGGGACACCACGGGACACAGTAGGACACAGCGGGGCACAGCGGGGACACTGCGGGACACAGCCAGGAGACACAGCGGTGGACAGCGAGGGACAGAGAATGGACACAGCGGGACACAGAGGGGACACAGCTGGACACAAAAGGGTACACAGCGGGAC
>NW_012300375.1:0-3542 GCF_000151885.1 Dipodomys ordii | reverse complement strand
TCATGGGACACAGAGTCGATAGAGCGGGACACAACGGGGTACACAGCTAGGGACACAACTGAACACAGCGGGGGACACAGCGAGGACACAGCGGGACAAAGCGGGACACAGCGGGACCCAGCGGGAGACCCAGCGAGGACACAGCAGGACACAGCGGAGGACACAGGGGGACACAGCGGGGAACACAGCGGGGGACACAGCGGGACACAGCGAGGAACACAGCAAGGACACAGCGGGGGACACAGCGGGACACAGCGTCGATACAGCGGGCACACAGCGTTACACAGCGTGGTACACAGCTGTGGACACAACGGGACACAGTGGGGGCACAGCTGGACACAGCGGGACACAGTGGGACACAGCGGGGACAAAGCGTGAGACACAGCGGAGGACAGAGCTGGAGACAGCGGGGGACACAGCGGGGAACACAGCAGGACACAGTGGGGAACACAGCGAGGACACAGCGTTTCACAGCGTGGTACACACTGTGGACACACCGGGACACAGTGGGGGAACAGCGGGACACAGTGGGACACAGCACAGCGGGGACAAAGCGTGAGACACAGCGGGGGACAGAGAGGGAGACAGCAGGGGACACAGCGAGGAAACAGCGGGACACAGCGGTGACACAGCGGGGACTCAGCGGGGGAAACAGTGGGACACAGCGGGGGACACAGCGGGACACAGCGGGGGACACTGCGGGACACAGTGTGGGACAGAGCGTGGGACACAGCGAGACACAGCTGGGACAAAGCTGGACACAGCGAGGTACACAGAGAGACACAGCAGGGACACAGAGGGAAACAGCGTGACACAAAAGGACACCGCTGGACACAGCGGGGTACACAGCGGGACACAGCGGGCACACAGCGGGGACACAGATGGACACAGCGGGACACAGCGGGGACAGAGCGGGACACAGTCGGACACAGCGGGACACAGCGGGGGACACAGCGGGACACAGCGGGGGACCCAGCGAGGACACAGCGGGACAAAGCGGGGGACACAGCGAGGACACAGCGGTGGACACAACGGGGGACACAGCAGGACACAGCGGGGAACACAGCGAGGAGACAGCGGGACACAGTGGGAAACACTGCGAGGTCACAGCGGGGGACAAAGCGGGACAACACGGGACACAGTGTGACACAGTGGGACACAGCGGGGACACTGCAGGGGCACAGCGGGACAAAGCGGGCGACAGAGCAAGACACAACAGGGGACACATCGGGGGTCAGTAGGGGACTGAGAGGGGACACAGCGGGACACAGCGGGGGACACAGAGGGGTACACAGTGGGACACAGCCGGAAACACAGCGCGGACACAGCGGGACACACCGGGACACAGTGTCAATACAGCGGGGACAGAGAGGGTCACAGCAGGGACACAGCGGGACACAGTGGGACACAGCGGGGGACACAGCGGGACACAGTGGGGACACAGTGGGACACACCGGGACACAGCGGGGGACACAGCGGAACACAGCGTGGGACACAGCGAGGACACAGCAGGACACAGCGGGACACAGCGGCGACACAGCAGGGACACAGCAGGGACACAGCGGGGACACAGCAGGGGACACAGCGGGACACAACGGGGAACACAGCGAGGACCCAGCGGGACCCAGCAGGACACAGCGTCGATACAGCGGGGACACAGCAGAACACAGTGGGGTACACAGCTGGGGACACAAAGGGACACAGCGGGGGACACAGCGAGGACACAGCGGGACACAGCGGTAGACACAGCGAGGACACAGCGGGACACAGCGGGACACAGCTTCGATAATGGCGGGGACACAGCGGGACACAGCGGGGTACACAGCTGGGGACACAACGGGACACAGCGGGTATACCGCGGGACACAGCGGGACACAGCGGGGGACACAGCGGGACACAGCAGGGTACACAGCAGGGGACACAGCGGGACACAGCGGGACACAGCGGGGGACACAGGGGAGACACTGCGGGACACATCGGGGGACACAGCGAGGACACAGCGGGGAAACAGCCGGACTCAGCGGGGGACACAGCGGGTGACAAAGCCGGACACCACGGGACACAGTGTGACACAGCGAGACACAGCGGGAACACTGCATGGACAAAGGAGAACACACCCAGGGACACAGCGGGACACAGCAGGACACAGCGGGGGACACAGCGGGGGACAGCAGGGGAGAGAGAGGGGACACAGCGGGACACAGCGGGGACACAGTTGGACACAGCGGGGTACTCAGCAGGACAGAGCGGGCGCACAGCGGGGACACAGCGGGATACAGAGGGACAAAGCAGGACACAGCGGGACACAGCGGGGGACACAGCGGGGGACAGAGCGACGACACAGCGGGACACAGTGGGACATAGGGGGACTCAGCAGGGTCACAGTGGGACACAACAGGACACAGCGGGACACAGCGGGACACAGCGGGGACACAGCAGGGACACAGCGAGGGACACAGCGGGACAAAACGGGTCACAGCATGGGACACAGCAGGACATAGCGGGGGACACAGCGGGGGACAGAGCGGGACACAACAGGGGGACACAACAGGGACCACAGCAAGGACACAGCGGGACCCAGCAGGGACAAAGCTGGACAAAGCGGGGTATACACAGCCAGACACAGCGGGGCCACAGCGGGGACACACCGGGACACTGAGGGTCACATCAGGGACACAGCGGGACAAAGCGGGACACATCAGGACACAGCGGGGGACACAGCGGGACACAGCGGGGGACACAGCGAGGACACAGCGGGACACAGTGGGGGAAAAAGCGGGACACAGCGGGGACACAGCGGGACACAGCGGTGGACACAGCGAGGACACAGCGGGACCCAGCGGGACACAGCGTCGATACAGCGGGGTCAGAGTGGGCCACAGCGGGGTACACGGCTGGGGACACAACGGGACACATCGGGGGACACAGCAAGTACTCAGCGGAACACAGCGTGGGACACAGTGAGGACACAGGGGGACACAGCGGGACACAGCTGGACACAGCAGGAACACAGCAGTAGACACAGCGGGATACAGCAGGGGACACAGCGGGACACAGCGGGGGACACAGGGAGGACAGAGCGGGACACAGCGGGGACACAGCGGGGACTCAGCGGCGGACACAGCGGGGCACAAAGCGGGACACCACGGGACAGCGCGGGACACAGCGGGGATAAGGGGGAGACAGAGCGCGACACAGCGAGGACACAGCGGGACACAGCGGGGGACACAGCGGGACACAGCGGGGAACACAGCGGGACAAAGCAGGGGACACAGCAGGGGACACAGCGTGACACCGCGGGGTACCCAGCGGGAAACAGCAGGTGGCCCAGCGAGGACACAGCAGGACACAGCGGGGGACACAGACAGGAAAACAGCGGGGGACACACAGGGGGACACAGCGGGACACAGCATGGAACACAGCGAGGACACAGCGGGGATTCAGCGTGACACAGCGAAGATAAAGCGTGAGATACAGCTGGGGACATAGCGTGAGATATCGGGGGACACAGGGAGGACACAGCGCGGTCACAGCGGGACACA
>NW_012300374.1:0-3542 GCF_000151885.1 Dipodomys ordii | reverse complement strand
CGTGTCCTCGCTGTGTTCCCCGCTGTGTCCCGCTGTGTCCACCGCTGTGTCCCCAGCTGTGTCCTCGCTGTGCCCCTGCTGTGTCCTGCTGTGTCCTCACTGGGACCACTGTGTGTCGCTGTGTCCACCGCTGTGTCCCGCTGTGTCCAGCTGTGTCCCGCTTTGTCCCCGCTGTGTCCCGCTGTGTCCCGCTGTGTCCCCGCTGTGTGCCTGCTGTGTCCCGCTGTGTCTCCCGCTTTGTTCCGCTGTGTCCCACTCTGTCCCCGCTGTGTCCCGCTGTGTCCCGCTGTGTCCCCGCTGTGTGCCCGCTCTGTCCCGCTGTGTATCCCGCTGTGTCCAGTTGTGTCACCGCTGTGTCTCGCTGTGGCCACTCTCTGTCTCCGCTGTCCCCCGCTGGGTCCCCCGCTGTGGCCCGCTGTGTCCCGCTGTGTCCCCCGCTTTGTCCTGCTGTGTCCCGCAGTGTCCCCGCTGTGTCCCGCTGTGTAACACTGTGTCCCGTGGTATCCCACTTTGTCCCATGCTGTGTCCCCCACTGAGTCCCCTCTGTGTCGCCTCTGTGTCCCCCTGTGTCCTCGCTGTGTGCCCCGCTGTCTCCTGCTTTGTCTCCCGCTGTGTTCCGCTGTGTCCCGCTGTGTACCCCGCTGTGCCCAGTTTTGTCTCCGCTGTGTCTCGCTGTGTCCCACGCTCTGTCCCACACTGTGCCCCGCCTTGTCCCGCGCTGTGTCCCGCTGTGTCCCCCTCTGTGTCCCGCTGTGTCACCCACTGAGTCCCCGCTGTGTCACCGCTGTGTCCCGCTGTTTCCTCGCTGTGTCCCCTGCTGTCACCCTCTCTTTCCCCTGCTGTGTCTCACGCTTTGTCCCCGCTGTGTCCCACTGTGTCCCACTGTGTCCGGCTGTGCCCCAACTGTGTCCCGTTGAGTCCACAGCTGTGTACCACACTGTGTAACGCTGTGTCCCCGCTGTATCGACGCTGTGTCCCGCTGTGTCCTCGCTGTGTTCCCCGCTGTGTCCCGCTGTGTCCCCCGCTGTGTCCCCCGCTGTGTCCTCGCTGTGTACCCTGCTGTGTCCCGCTGTGTCCCCTGCTGTGTCCCGCTGTGTCCCACTGTGTCCCTGCTGTGTGCCTGCTGTGTCCCGCTATGTCTCCCGCTTTGTCCCGCTGTGTCCACGCTGTGTCCCGCTGTGTCCCCGCTGTGTGCCCGCTGTGTCCTGCTGTGTACCCCGCTGTGTCCAGCTGTGTCACCGCTGTGTCTCGCTGTGGCCACTCTCTGTCTCCGCTGTCCCCCGCTGTGTCCCCCGCTGTGGCCCGCTGTGTCCCCCGCTTTTTCCTGCTGTGTCCCGCAGTGTCCCCGCTGTGTCCTGCTGTGTAACACTGTGTCCCGTGGTGTCCCACTTTGTCCCACGTTGTGTCCCCCGCTGAGTCCCCTCTGTGTCGCCGCTGTGTCCCCCTGTGTCCTCGCTGTGTCCCCCACTGTGTCCTGCTGTCTCCCGCTGTGTCCCACGCTGGGTCCCGCTGTGTCCTGCTGTGTCCCCGCTGTGTCCCCAGCTGTGTCCCTCTGTGTACCCGGCTGTGTCCTGCTATGTCCCCGCAGTGTCCCCGCTGTGTCCCGCTGTGTCCCGCTGTGTCCTCGCTGTGTCCCCAGCTGTGTACCCCACTGTGTTCCTCGTGTCCCTGCTGTATCGACGCTGGGTCCCGCTGGGTACCGCTGTGTCATCCCTGTGTCCCCCGCTGTGTTCCGCTGTGTCCCCCGCTGTGTCTCTGCTGTGTCCCTGCTGTGTCCCGCTGTGTACTGCTGTGTCCCCCGCTGAGTCCCGCTGTGTCCCGCTGTGTCCCAATGTGTCCTCGCTCTGTCCCCCTGTGTCCTCCCTGTGCCCCCGCTGTGTCCGCTGTGTCCCCCGCTGTGTCCCCCGCTATGTCCCGCTGTGTCCCCCGCTGTGTCCCACTGTGTCCTTGCTGTGTCCCAGGCTTTGTGCTGCTGTGTCCTCGCTGTGTCCCCCGCTGTGTCCCGCTGTGTCCTGCTGTGTCACACTGTTTCCCCGCTGTGTCCCCGCTGTGTCCCTCTGTGTACCCCGCTGTGTCCAGCTTTGTCCCCGCTGTGTCTCGCTGTGTCCCACGTTCTGTCCCCCACTGTGTCCCTCTCTGTCCTCCTCTGTGTCCCGCTTTGTCCCCCTCTGTGTCCCACTGTGTCCCCGCAGGGTCACTGCTGTTTCCCGCTGTGTCCCGCTGTGTTCCGTGGTGTCCCTCTTTGTCTCCCGCTGTGTCCCCCGCTGAGTCCCTGCTGTTTCACCGCTGTGTCCCGCTGTGTCATCGCTGTGTCCCCCGCTGTCTCCCGCTCTGTCCCCCGCTGTGTCTCACGCTTTGGGCCCGCTGTGTCCCACTGTGTCCCGCTGTGTCCCGCTGTGCCCCCACTGTATTTCGTTGTGTCCACAGCTGTGTACCACGCTGTGTAACGCTGTGTGCCCGCTGTATCTACGCTGTGTCCCGCTGGGTCCCGCTGTGTCCCTTGCTGTGTTCCTCGCTGTGTCCCACTGTGTCCTCCGCTGTGTCCCGCTAGGTCCCCCGCTGAGTCCCCCGCTGTGTCACCCGCTGTGTCCCGCTGTTTTCTCACTGTGTCCCCTGCTGTCTCCCTCTCTGTCCCCTGCTGTGTCTCACGCTTTGTCCCCGCTGTGTCCCACTGTGTCCCGCTGTGTCTGGCTGTGCCCCCACTGTGTCCCGTTGTGTAAACAGATGTGTACTACGCTGTGTAACGCTGTGTCCCCGCTGTATCGACGCTGTGTCCCGCTGTTTCCTCGCTGTGTTCCCCGCTGTCTCCCGCTCTGTCAATCGCTGTGTCTCACGCTTTGTCCCCGCTGTGTCCCACTGTGTTCCGCTGTGTCCGGCTGTGCCCCCACTGTGTCCCGTTGTGTCCACAGCTGAGTACCACGCTGTGTAACGCTGTGTGCCCGCTGTATCGACGCTGTGTCCCGCTGGGTCCCGCTGTGTCCTCGCTGTGTTCCCCGCTGTGTCCCGCTGTGTCCCCCGCTGTGTCCTCGCTGTGTCCCCCGCTGTGTCCTGCTGTGTCCTCGCTGTGTCCCCCGCTGGGTCCCGGTGGGTCCTGCTGTGTCCTCGCTGTGTCCACCGCTGTGTCCCGTTGTGTCCCCAGCTGTGTCTCCCGCTATGTCCCGATGTGTCTACTGCTGTGTCCATGCTATGTCTTGCTGTGTCGCGCTGTGTCCCCCGCTGTGTCCACTGCTTTGTCCTGCTGTTTTCCCCGCTGTGTCACCAATATGTCCCGCTGTGTCCTCGCTGTGTCCCGCTGTGTCTCGCTGTGCCCCCACTCTGTCCCGTTGTGTCCACAGCTGGGTACCACGCTGTGTAACCCTGTGTCCCCGCTGTATCGATGCTTTGTCCTGCTGGGTGCCGTTGTGTCCTCGCTGTGTTCCCCGCTGTGTCCCGCTGTGTCCCCTCTGTGTCCTCGCTGTGTCCCCCGCTGTGTCCCGCTGTATCCTCGCTGTGTTCCCCGCTGTGTCCCGCTTTGTCCACCGATGTGTCCCCCGCTGTGTCCT
>NW_012300373.1:0-3542 GCF_000151885.1 Dipodomys ordii | reverse complement strand
TCTCTCTCTCTCTCTCTCTCTCTCTGCTCTGCTCTCTCTCTCTCTCTCTCTCATCATCTCTCTCTCATCATCATCATCATCATCATCATCATCATCATCATCTTCTGCTTCTTCTTCTTCTTCTTCTGCTTCTGCTTCTGCTTCTGCTTCTTATGCTTCTACTGCTTCTTCTTCTGCTTCTGCTTCTTCTGCTTCTAATTCTCTTTCTGCTTCTGCTTCTCCTGCTTGTTTTTCTGCTTCTTCTTCTGCTTCTCCTTCTGCTGCTTCTTCTACTTCTCCTTCTGCTTCTCTTTTTGCTTCTCCTTCTGCTTCTGCTTCTTCTGTTTCTCCTGCCTGAATTTCTGGTTCTACTTCTTCTGCTGCTTCTGCTTCTGCTTCTTCTTCTACTTCTGCTTCTGTTTCTGCTTCTTCTGCTTATACTCTTTCAGCTTCTCCTGCTTCTGCTTATTGTGCTTCTCCTGTTTCTTTTTCTGCTTCTCATTCCTCTTCTGCTTCTCCTTCTGCTTCTTCTTATCCTCCTTCTCCTACTTCTGCTTCTCCTTTCAGGTTCTGCTTCTTCTTCTTCTCCTGCTTCTCCTTCTGCATCTCCTTCTGCTTGTTCTTGTCCTTATGCTTCTTCTTCTGCTTCTGCTTCTCCTTCTCCTTCTCCTTCTTTCGCTTCTACTTTTGCTTCTGCTTCTTCTGCTTTTCCTGCTTCTCCTTCTGCTTCTGCTTCTTCTGTTTCTCCTGCTTCTCCTTCTGCATCTTCTTCTACTTCTGCTTCTCCTTCTCCTTCCTCTGCTTCTCCTTCTGATTCTCCTTGTGCTTCTTCTTCTTCTGCTTTACCAGCCTCACTTTCTGCTTCTCCTTCTGCTTCTCCTTGTGTTTCTCCTTCTCCTTCTTGTTCTTCTGCTTTTCCTTCTGCTTCTGCTACAACGGCTACTGTTTCTACTTCTTCTGTTTCTTCTGCTTCTCCTTCTGCTTTTGATTCTCTTTCTGCTTCTGCTTCTCCTTCTGCTTCTCATTCTGCTTCTCCACATTCTGCTTCTTCTGCTTCTCCTGCATCTCCTTCTGCTTCAGGTTCTGCTTCTGCTTCTTCGGATTCTTATGCTTCTGCTTCTCCTGCTTCTGCTTCTTCTGCTTCCCCTCCTTCTCTTTCTGCTTTTCCTTCTGTTTCTGCTTCTCCTTCTGCTTCTGCTTCTTGTCCTTCTCCTGTTTCTTCTGCTTCTACTTCTCCTGTTTCTGCATCTCCTGCTTCTCCTTCTGCTGCTCTTTCTGCTTCTCCTGCTGCTTTTCCTTCTCCTGCTCCTTCTTCTGCTTCTCTTTCTGCTTCTCCTTCTGTTTCTCCTTCTCCTTCTCGTTCTTCTGCTTTTCCTTCTGCTTCTCCTTCTGCTTCTGCATCTTCTGCTTCTTCTGCTACTGCCTCTGCTTCTTCTGTTTCTTCTGCTTCTCCTTCTGCTTTTGCTTCTCTTTCTGCTTCTGCTTCTCCTTCTGCTTCTCCAGATTCTGCTTCTTCTGCTTCTCCTGCTTCTCCTTCTGCTTCAGGTTCTGCTTCTGCTTCTTCTGCTTCTGCTTCTCCTGCTGCTACTTCTTCTGCTTCTCCTGCTTCTCTTTCTGCTTTTCCTTCGGTTTCTGCTTCTTCTTCTGCTTCTGCTTCTTCTCCTTCTGTTTCTTGTGTTTCTGCTTCTCCTTCGGCTTCTCCTATTGATTCTGCTGCCCTTCCTTCTCCTTCTCCTTCTCCTACATCTGCTTCTCCTTCTGCTTCTGCTTCTTCTGCTTCTCCTGCTTCTCCTTCTGCATCTTCTTCTGTTTCTGCTTCTTCTTCTGCTTCTGCTTCTCCTTCTTCTGCTTCTCCTCCTGATTCTCCTTCTGCTTCTCCTTCTGCTGCTCCTTCTCCTTCCTCTGCTTCTCCCTCTGCTTCTGCTTCTTATGCTTCTTCTTTTTCTTCTGGTTCTGCTTCTCCTGCTTCTGCTTCTTATGCTTCTTGTGCTTCTTCTTCTTCTGCTGCTTCTTCTGCTTCTACTTCTCTTTCTGCTTCTGCTTCTCCTGCTTGTTTTTCTGCTTCTTCTGCTGCTTCTCCTTTTGCTGGTTCTTCTACTTCTTCTTCTGCTTCTCTTTTTGCTTCTCCTTCTGCTTCTGCTTCTGCGTCTTCTGTTTCTCCTGCCTGAATTTCTGGTTCTACTTGTTCTGCTGCTTCTCCTTCTGCTTCTGCTTCTACTTCTGCTTCAGTTTCTGCTTCTTCTGCTTCTTCTCTTTCGGCTTCTCCTGCTTCTGCTTCTTGTGCTTCTCCTGCTTCTGTTTCTGCTTCTCATTCCGCTTCTGCTTCTCCTCCTTCTCCTTCTCCTACTTCTGCTTCTCCTTCAGCTTCTGCTTCTTCTGTTTCTCCTGCTTCTCCTTTTTCGTCTCCTTCTGCTTGTCCTTGTCCTTATGCTTCTTCTTCTGCTTCTCCTTCTCCTTCTTTTGCTTCTGCTTCTTCTGCTTTTCCTTCTTCTCCTTCTGCTTCTGCTTCTTCTGCTTCTCCTTCTGCATCTTCTTCTGCTTCTCCTTCTTCTTCTTCAGCTTCTCCTTCTGATTCTCCTTCTGCTTCTTCTTCTTCTGCTTTACCTGCTTCTCTTTCTGCTTCTCCTTCTGCTGCTCCTTCTGTTTCTCCTTTTGCTTCTTTTGCTTCTCCTTCTGATTCTCGTTCTGCTTCTGCTACAACTGATACTGCTTCTACTTCTTCTGTTTCATCTGCTTCTCCTTCTGCTTCAGGTTCTGCTTCTGCTTCTTCGGATTCTTATGCTTCTGCTTCTCCTGCTTCTGCTTCTTCTGCTTCCCCTCCTTCTCTTTCTGCTTCTCCTTCTGTTTCTGCTTCTCCTTCTGCTTCTGCTTCTTGTCCTTCACCTGTTTTTCTGCTTCTGCTTCTGCTTCTCCTGTTTCTGCTTCTCCTGCTTCTCCTTCTGCTGCTCTTTCTGCTTCTCCTGCTGCTTTTCCTTCTCCTGCTCCTTCTTCTGCTTCTCTTTCTGCTTCTCCTTCTGTTTCTCCTTCTCCTTCTCGTTCTTCTGCTTTTCCTTCTGCTTCTCCTTCTGCTTCTGCATCTTCTGCTTCTTCTGCTACTGCCTCTGCTTCTTCTGTTTCTTCTGCTTCCCCTTCTGCTTCTCCTTCTGCTTTTGCTTCTCTTTCTGCTTCTGCTTCTCCTTCTGCTTCTCCAGATTCTGCTTCTTCTGCTTCTCCTGCTTCTCCTTCTGCTTCAGGTTCTGCTTCGGCTTCTTCGGCTTCTTCTGCTTCTGCTTCTCCTGCTGCTGCTTCTTCTGCTTCTCCTGCTTCTCTTTCTGCTTCTCCTTCTGATTCTGCTTCTCATTCTGCTTCATAAACTTCTGTTACTACTGCTTCTCCTGCTACTCCTACTTCTCGAGCTGCTTTATCCTTCTGCGACTCTTTCTGCTTCTGCTTATCCCTTATGCTTCTCCCACTACTAATCCATCTCTCTCGCCTTCTCCGACATACTTCTTCTTCTGCTTCTCTAGCTGCTTATGCTTACTGCTAATTCAACTAATTACTGTTTCTACTGCTTCTGCTTAAAA
>NW_012300372.1:0-3542 GCF_000151885.1 Dipodomys ordii | reverse complement strand
GCAGAAGCAGAAGAAGAAGCAGAAGGAAAAGCACAATGCAGAAGGAGATGCAGAAGGAGTAGCAGGAGAAGCAGAAGAAGCAGAAGCAGAAGGAGAAGAAGAAGGAGAAGAAGCAGAATCAGAAGAAGCAGAAGGAGAAGTAGAAAGAGAAGCCGACGAAGAGAAGCAGAACGAGAAGCAGGAGAAGCAGAAGAAGCAGAGCGGGAGAAGCAGAAGAAGAAGAAACAGAAGAAATAGAAGGAGCAGAAGCAGAAGGAGGAGCAGAAGCAGAAGGAGAAGCAGAAAGAGAAGCAGGAAAAGCAGAAGAAGCAGAAGCAGGAGAAGCAGAAGCAGAAGAAACAGGAGAAGGACAAGAAGCAGAAGCAGAAGGAGAAGCAGAAACAGAAGGAGAAGCAGAAAGACAAGGAGGGGAAGCAGAAGAAGCAGAAGCAGGAGAACCAGAAGCATAAGAATCCGAAGAAGCAGAAGCAGAACCTGAAGCAGAAGGAGAAGCAGGAGAAGCAGAAGAAGCAGAATCTGGAGAAGCAGAATGAGAAGCTGAAGGAGAAGCAGAAGCAGAAAGAGAATCAAAAGGAGAAGGAGAAGCGGAAGAAACAGAAGAAGCAGAAGCAGTAGCAGTTGTAGCAGAAGCAGAAGGAGTAGCATAAGTAAAAGCAGAAGATGGAGAAGGAGTAACAGAAGTAGAAGCAGAAGGAGAAGCAGAAGAAGGAGAAGGAGATGCAGAATGTAGAATCATATGCAGAAGAAGCAGCAGAAGGAGAAGCACATGCAGTAGAAGATGCAGAAGGAGAAGCAGGAGAAGCAGAAGAAGCAGAAGCAGAAGTAGTAAGGAGATGTAGGAGAAGGAGAAGGATGAGCTGCAGAAGCAATAGGTGAAGCAGAAGAAGAAGCAGAAGCAGAATGAGAAGCAGAAAGAGAAGCAGTAGAAGAAGAAGAAGCAGGAAAAGCAGAAGCAGCAGAAAGAGAAGAAGAAGAAGAAGAAGAAGAAGAAGAAGAAGAAGAAGAAGAAGAAGAAGAAGAAGAAGAAGAAGAAGAAGAAGAAGAAGAAGAAGAAGAAGAAGAAGAAGAAGAAGGAGAAGGAGAAGGAGAAGGAGAAGGAGAAGCAGTAGAAGCAGAAGAAGCAGAAGCAGGAGAAGCAGAAGCAGGAGAAGCAGAAGCAGAAGAAAAAGAATAAGCATAAGAAGCAGAATCAGAGGGAGAAGCAGAAGAAGGAAAAGCAGAAGCAGAAGAAGCAGCAGAAGCAGAAGCAGAAGCAGAAGAAGATGCAGAAGGAGAAGCAGGAGAAGCAGAAGAAGGAGAAGGAGAAGGCGAAAGAGAAGGATTAGGAGTAGGAGAAGCAAAAGGATAAGCAGAAGCAATAAGAGACGCAGAAGGAGAAGCAGCACGAGAAGTAGGAGAAGCAGGAGAAGGAGAAGCAGGAGAAGCAGAAGAAACAGAAGACGCAGAAGCAGAATGAGAAGCAGAAGGAGAAATTGAAGCAGAAGCAGAAGCAGAAGCAGAAGCAGAAGAAAGAGAAGGAGAAGCAGAAAGAGAAGCTGAAAGAGAAGCACAACGAGAAGCAGGAGAAGCAGAAGCAGACGCAGTAGCAGAAGCAGCAGAAGATGCAGAAGCAGAAGGAGAAGCAGAAGGAAAAGCAGAAGAACAAGAAGGAGAAGGAGAAACAGAAGGAGAAGCAGAAAGAGAAGCAGAAGAAGGAGCAGGAGAAGGAAAAGCAGCAGGAGAAGCAGAAAGAGCAGCAGAAGGAGAAGCAGGAGAAGCAGAAACAGGAGAAGCATAAGCAGAAGAAACAGGAGAAGGACAAGAAGCAGAAGCAGAAGGAGAAGCAGAAAAAGAAGGAAAAGCATAAGGAGAAGCAGGAAAAGCAGAAGAAGCAGCAGCAGGAGAAGCAGAAGCAGAAGAAGCCGAAGAAACAGAAGGAGAACCTGAAGCAGAAGGAGAAGCAGGAGAAGGAGAAGAAGCAGAATCTGGAGAAGCAGAAGGAGAAGCAGAAGCAGAAAGAGAAGCAGACGAAGAGAAGCAGAACGAGAAGCAGGAGAAGCAGAAGAAGAAACAGAAGAAGGAGAAGTAGCAGAAGCAGAAGGAGAAGCAGAAGGAGAAGCAGAAAGAGAAGGACGGGAAGCAGAAGAAGCAGAAGCATAAGAATCCGAAGAAGCAGAAGCAGAACCAGAAGCAGGAGAAGTAGAAGAAGCAGAAGCAGAAGCAGAAAGAGAATCAAAAGCAGAAGTAGAAGCAGAAGAAAAAAAAGAAGCAGAAGCAGTAGTCGTTGTAACAGAATCAGAAGGAAAAGAAGTAGGAAAAGCAGAAGAACGAGCAGGAGAAGGAGAAGCAGAAGGAGAAGGAGAAGGAAAAGCAGAAGAAGGAGAAGGAGAAGCAATAACAGAAGAAGCAGCAGAAGGAGAAGCAGAAGCAGAAGAAGATGCAGAAGGAGAAGCAGGAGAAGCAGAAGAAGCAGAAGCAGAAGGAGAAGCAGAAGTAGGAGAAGGAGAAGGAAGGGCAGCAGAAGCAATAGGAGAAGCAGAAGGAGAAGCAGAAGAATGAGAAGAAGAAAGAGAAGCAGGAGAAGCACAAATGCAGAAGCAGGAGAAGCAGAAACAGAAGATACAGAAGAAGAAGAAGAAGAAGAAGAAGAAGAAGAAGAAGAAGAAGAAGAAGAAGAAGAAGAAGCAAAAGGAGAAGAAGAAGCAAAAGAAGAAGGAGAAGCTGGAGAAGCAGAAGGAGAAGAAGAAGAAGCAGAAGTAGAAGCAGAAGGAGAAGTAGAAGAAGGAGAAGGAGGAGCAGAAGGACAAGCAGCAGGAGAAGCAGAAAGAGAAGCAGGAGAAGCAGAAGAAGCAGAAGCAGGAGAAGCAGAAGCAGAAGAAAAAGAAGAAGCATGAGAAGCAGAAGCAGAGGGAGAAGGAGCAGATGTAGAAGCAGAAGGAAAAGCAGAAGAACGAGAAGGAGAAGGAGAAAGAGAAGGAGAAGCAGAAGGAGAGGCAGACGGAGAAGCCGAAGGAAAAGCAGGAAAAGCAGAAGAAGCAGAAGCAAAAGGTGAAACAAAAGAAGCAGGAGAAGTAGAAGCAGAAGAAGAAGCATAAGAACAAGCAGAAGGAGATGCAGAAGGAGAAGCCGGAGAAGCAGAAGAAGCAGAAGCTGAAGGAGAAGCAGAAGTAGGAGAAGGAGAAGGAGAAGGAGGAGAAGCAGAAGCAGAAGGAGAAGCAGAAGCAGAATGAGTAGCAGAAAGAGAAGCAGGAGAAGCACAAGAAGCAGAAGCAAGAGAACCCGAAAGAGAAGAAGAAGAAGAAGCAGAAACAGAAGCAGGAGAAGCAGGAGAAGCTAAGAAGTAGAAGCAACTGAAGCAGAAGCAAAAAAAACAGAAGAAGCATAAGTAGCAGAAGCAAAAGCAGAAGTAGAAGCAGAAGAACGAGAAGGAGAAAGAGAAATATAAGGAGAAGCAGAAGGAGAAGCAGAAGCAGAAGGAGAAGCAGAAGTAGGAGAAGGAGAAGGAAGAGCAGCAGAAACAAAAGGAGAAGCAGAAGGAGAAGCAGAAGCAGAATGAGAAGCAG
>NW_012300371.1:0-3542 GCF_000151885.1 Dipodomys ordii | reverse complement strand
AGAGCGGGACACAAATGGGGACACAGCAAGGACACAGCTGTGGACACAGCGGGAAAGAGCGGGACACAGCGGGAGACACAGCTGGGGACATAGCGGGACACAGCAGGTCACAGCGCGACACAGCGGGGGACACAGCATGGACACAGCGGGACACAGCGGGACACAGCAGGGACACAGCAGGGGACACAGCAGGACACAAAGGATAACAAAGGGGCACACAGCCGGACACAGTGGGACACAGCGTGGTACACAGCGCGCGACACAGCAGGGACACTGCAGGGGCACAGTGGGAAACAGCGGGACACAGCGGGGGACAATGCGGGACAAACCGGGATACAGGGGGACACAGCGATGGACACAGCGGGGGACACAGAGCTGCACTCAGCGGAAGAGAGTGGAACACAGCAGGGACACAGTGGAGCCACAGCGGGACATCGTAGGAACAAAGCAAGGACAGAGCGAGACACAGAGGTCCACAGCTAGGGACACAGCGGGGGACAGTGGGGACAAACCGGGGAACAACGGGTCACAGTGGGACACAGCTGAGACACATCGGGGACACAGCGGCACACAGCGGGGGACACAGTGGGACACAGCAGGGGATACAGCGAGGACACAGAGGGGACATAGGGGGACACTGCGGGACACAGTGGGACACAGCGGGGACAGAGAGGGACATAGCAGTTACACAGCGAGGACACACCAGGGACATAGCGGGACACAGCGGGGACACAGCCGGGACACAGCGGGACCCAGCGGGGACACAGCAGGGAAAACAGCGGGGACACAGCGGGCCAAAGCGGGGGACACAGAGGCGGACATAGCAGGACACAGCGGGACACAGGGGGACAGAGCGGGACACAGCTAGAACACAATGGGACACAGTGGGACACCGTGGAGGACACAGCAGGGGACACAGCGGGACACAGCAGGGGACACAGCGGGACACAGCGTGACACAGAGGGGACAAAGCAGGGGACAAAGCAGGGACACAACGGGACACAGCGGGACAAAACGGGACACAGCTGGACAAAGCGGGGACACAGCAGGGGACACAGCGGGGACAGCGGGGACACAGGGGGGACACAGCGAGACACAGCGGGGGACACAGCGAGGACACAGCGGGGACACAGCGGGACACAGCGGGGGACACAGAGGCGGACACAGCAGAACACAGCGGGACACAGCGCGACACAGCGGGACACAGCGGGGACACAGAGAGGACACAGTGGGACACAGCGGGGAACACAGCGGGGGACACAGCAGGACACAGCGGGACACAGCGGGGGACACAGCATGGACACAGCAATCACAGCGGGGAAATAGTGGGGGACACAGGGGGGGACACAGCGGGATACAGAAGGACACAGCGAGGACACAGCGGGACACAGGAGGACACAGCGGGTACACAGCGGGGAAACAGCGGGGGACACAGTGGGACACAGCGGGGACACAGAGGGACTTAGCGGTTACACAGTGAGTACAAACCAGGGTCACAGCGGGACACAGAGGGGACACAGCGGGGACACAACGGGACCCAGCGGGACCCAGCGGGGACACAGCAGGGGATACAGCGGGGGACAGCGGGGACACAGAGGGACACAGCAGGACACAGCGGGGATACAGCAAGCACACAACAGGACACAGCGGGACACAGCGGGGGACACAGCAGGGGACACAGCGGGACACAGCGGGGGACACAGCGGGACACAGCGGGACACAGCGGGGACAAAGCGGGGGCAAAGCGGGGACACAGCGGGGACACAGCGGGACAAAGCGGGGGACAAAGCGGGGACACAGCGGGAAACAGCGGGACAAAACGGGACACAGCTGGACACAGCAGGGACACAGCAGGGGACACAGTGGGGGACAGCGGGGACACAGCCGGACACAGCAGGACACAGCGGGAAACAGCGGGGACACAGCGGGGACACAGCGGGGGACACAGCATGGACACAGCAAGTCACAGCGGGGGACACAGCGGGGGACACAGCAGGCGACACAGCGGGGGACAGCGGGGACACAGAGGGACACAGCAGGACACAGCGGAGAATAAGCAAGGACACAACGGGACACAGCGGGACACACAGCGGGACACAGCGGGACACAGCGGGGGACACAGCGGGACACAGCGGGACACAGCAGGGGACACCAGGATGACAAAGCGGGACACAGCGGGGATATAACGGGAATCCACACGGACACAGCGGGAGACAGCGGGGGACACATGGAGGACACACAGGGACAACGCGGGTACACAACGGCGACTCACCGGGGGTCTCAGCGGGGTACAAAGCGTGACACCACAGAACACAGTGGGAAACATCGGGACATAACGGGGAAAATGCGGGGACACAGGGAGACATAGCGTGGGACACATAGGGACACAGCGGGGGACACAGCGGGGGACACAGCGGGAGACAGTGGGACACAGCGGGGCACACAGGGGGGACACAGCGGGACCCAGCAGGGAACACAGCGACGATACAGCGGGACCCAGCGGTACACAGCGTGGTACACAGCTGTGAACACAACGGGACACAGTGGGGGCACAGCGGGACACAGCAGGACACAGTGGGACACAGCGGGACAAAGCTTGATACACAGCGGGGTACAGAGCGGGAGACAGCGGGGGACACAGTGAGGACACAGCGGGACACAGCAGGACACAGTGGGACACAGCGGGACAAAGCTTGAGACACAGCGGGGTACAGAGCGGGAGACAGCGGGGGACACAGCGAGGACACAGCGGGACACAGCGCTGACACTGCGGGGGACACAGCGGGGGACACAGCGGAGGACACAGCCGGACACAGCGGAACACAGCGGGGGACACAGGGGGGACACAGCGGGACCCAGCACGGGACACAGCGAGGACGCATTGGGACACAGCGGGGACACAGCGGGACTCAGCGGGGGACACAGCAGTACACAGCGGGACACAGCGGGACACAGCGGGGGACACAGAGGGGTAAACAGCGGGACACAGCGGGGAACACAGCGAGGACACAGCGGGACCAAGCGGGACACAGTGTCGATACAGCGGGGACACAGTGGGACACAGCGGGGTACACAGCTGGGTACACAACGGGACACAGCGGGGGACACAGCGAGGACACAGCAGAACACAGCGTGGGAAAAAACGAGGACACAGCAGGACACAGCGAGACACAGCGGGACACAGTGGGGACACAGCAGTAGACACAGCGGGACACAGCGAGGACACAGCGGGGACACAGCGGGGACACAGCGGCACCCAGCAGGACACACCGGGTTACACAGCGGGACACAGCGGGACACAGCTTGGGACACAGCGGGAACACAGCAGGACACAGCCGGGGACACAGCGAGGACACAGCGGGACACATCGTGGGACAAAGCGGGAGATAGCAGGGGACACCGCGAGGACACAGCAGGACACAGCGGGGACACAGAGGTGGCTCAGGGGAGCCACAGCGGGGGCAAATCGGGACACCACGGAACACAGCGGGACACAGCGTGAAACAGCGGTGAACCTGCGGGGACACAGCGGGACACAGCGG
>NW_012300370.1:0-3542 GCF_000151885.1 Dipodomys ordii | reverse complement strand
AAGGAGTAATTGAAGCATAAGGAGAAGGAGAAGCAGAATGCAGATGGAGAAGCAGAAGTAGGAGAAAGAGAAGCCTAAAGAGAAGCAGAAAGAGAAGCAGAACGAGAAGCAGGAGAAGCAGAAGCTGGAGAAGGAGAAGCAGAAGAAACAGAAGAAGGAGAAGAAGCAGAAGAAGGAGAAGCACAAACAGAAGGAAAAGCAGAAAGAGAAGCAGGAGATGCAGAAGAAGCAGCAGCAGGAGAAGCAGAAGCAGAAGAAGCCGAAGAAGCAGAAGCAGAACCTGAAGCAGAAGAAGAAGCAGGAGAAGCAGAAGAAGCAGAATCTGGAGAAGAAGAAGGAGAACCAGAAGGAGAAGCAGAAGCAGAAAGAGAAGCAAAAGCAAAGGAGAAGCAGAAGGAAAAGCAGAAGAACGAGAAGGAGAAGGAGAAACAGAAGGAGAAGCAGAAAGAGAAGCAGAAGAAGGACCAGGAGACGGAAAAGCAGCAGGAAAGCAGAAAGAGCAGCAGAAGGAGAAGCAGGAGATGCAGAAACAGGAGAAGCAGAAGTAGAAGAATCAGTAAAAGGACAAGAAGCAGAAGCAGAAGGAGAAGCAGAAACAGAAGGAGAAGCAAAAAGAGAAGCGGGAGAAGCAGAAGAAGCAGCAGCAGGAGAAGCAGAAGCAGAAGAAGCCGAAGAAGCAGAAGCAGAACCTGAAGGAGAAGGAGAAGCAGGAGAAGCAGAAGAAGCAGAATCTGGAGAAGCAGAACGAGAAGCTGAAGGAGAAGCAGAAGCAGAAAGAGAATCAAAAGCAGAAGGAGAAGCAGAAGAAACAGAAGAAGTAGAAGCAGTAGCAGTTGTAGCAGAAACAGAAGGAGAAGCCAAAGGAAAAGCAGAAAAACAAGAAGGAGAAGGAGAAACAGAAAGAGAAGCAGAATGAGAAGCAGGTAAAGCAGAAGAAGCAGAAGGAGAATCAGAAGGAGAAGCAGAAGAAGGAGAAGGAGAAGCAGAAGCAGAAGAAGATGCAGAAGGAGAAGCAGGAGAAGCAGAAGAAGCAGAAGCAGAAGGAGAAGCAGGAAAGCAGAAGAAGCAGAAGCAAAAGGAGAAGCAAAAGAAGGATAAGGAGAAGGAGAAGCAGAAGAAGAAGCATAAGGACAAGCACAAGCAGAAGGAGATGCAGAAGGAGAAGCAGAAGAAGCAGAAGAAGCAGAAGCTGAAGGAGAAGCAGAAGTAGGAGAAGGAGAAGGAGGAGAAGCAGAAGCAGAAGGAGAAGCCGAAGCGGAATGAGAAGCAAAAATAGAAGCAGGAGAAGCACAAGAAGCAGAAGCAGGAGAAGCCGAAAGAGTAGAAGCAGAAGAAGCAGAAACAGAAGCAGAAGTAGAAGCAGAAGCAGAAGGAGAAGATACAGAACAAGCAGAAGAAGCAGTAGCAGAAGCAGAACGAGAAGCAGAGGAAGAAGAAGGAGAAGGAGAAAGAGAAGGATTAGGAGTAGGAAGAGCAGAAGGTGAATCAGAAGCAGAACGAGAACAGAAGGAGCAGCAGATGGAGAAGCAGAAGGAGAAGCAGAAGGAGAAGCAGAAGAAGGAGAAGCAGAAGCAGAAGAAGCAGCAGAAGGAGAAGCAGAAGCAGAAGAAGATGCAGAAGGAGAAGCAGGAGAAGCAGAAGAAGCAAAAGCAGAAGGAGAAGCAGAAGTAGGAGAAGGAGAAGGAGAAGGAAGGGCAGCAGAAGCAATAGGAGAAGCAGAAGGAGAAGCAGAAGCAGAATGAGAAGCAGAAAGAGAAGCAGTAGAAGCAGAAGAAGCAGGAAAGGAAGAAGCAGAAGAAAGAGAAGAAGAAGAAGAAGAAGAAGAAGAAGAAGAAGAAGAAGAAGAAGAAGAAGAAGAAGAAGAAGAAGAAGAAGAAGAAGGAGAAGCAGTAGAAGCAGAAGAAGCAGAAGCAGTAGAAGCAGTAGAAGCAGAAGAAGCAGAAGCAGGAGTAGCAGAAACAGAAGAAAAAGAATAAGCAAAAGAAGCAGAAGCAGAAGCAGTGGGAGAAGCATAAGAAGGAGAAGGAGAAAGAGCAGCAGAATGAGAAGCAGAAGCAGAAAGAGAAGCAGAAACAGAAGGAGAACAAGAAGGAGAAGCAGGAGAATCAGAAGAAGCAGAAGTAGAAGCAGAAAGAAGAGAAGAAGGAGAAGCAGAAGTAGAATCAGAAGAAACAGAAGAAGAAGCATAAGAAACAGAAGCAAAAGAAACAGAAGAAGGAGAAGAGCAGAAGCAGAAGGAGAAGCAGAAATAGAAGCAGGAGAAGCAGAAGAAGCAGGAGAAGCAGAAGCAGAAGAAACAGGAGAAGCCGAAGAAGCAGAAGCAGAATCTGAAGCAGAAGGAAAACAGAAGAAGCACAATCTGAAGCAGAAGCAGAAGAAACAGAAATAGTAGAATAAGCAGAAGCAGAAGCAGCAGGAGAAGGAGAAGAAGAAGACGGAGAAGGCGAGAGAGAAGGATTAGGAGTAGGAGAAGCAAAAGGATAAGCAGAAGCAGAAAGGGACGCAGAAGGAGAAGCAGCACGGGAAGTAGGAGAAGCAGGAGAAGCAGAAGCAGGAGAAGCAGAAGAAACAGAAGACGCAGAAGCACAATGAGAAGTAGAAGGAGAAATTGAAGCAGAAGCAGAAGGAGAAGCAGAAGCAGAAGGAGAAGCAGAAGAAGGAGAAGGAGAAGCAGAAAGAGAAGCAGAAAGAGAAGCACAACGAGAAGCAGGAGAAGCAGAAGCAAGAAAAGCAGAAGCAGAAGAAACAGAAGAAGGAGAAGAAGCAGAAGCAGAAGGAGAAGCAGAAACAGAAGGAGAAGCAGAAAGAGAAGGAGGGGAAGCAGAAGAAGCAGAAGCAGGAGAAGCAGAAGCATAGGAATCCGAAGAAGCAGAAGCAGAACCTGAAGCAGAAGGAGAAGCAGGAGAAGCCGAAGAAGCAGAAGCAGAACCTGAAGCAGAAGTAGAAGCAGAAGCAGAAAGAGAAGCAAAAGCAGAAGGAGAAGCAGAAGAAACAGAAGAAAGAGAAGCAGTAGCAGAAGAAGCTGAAGATGTAGAAGCAGAAAAAGAAGCACAAGAAATAGCAGAAGAACGAGAAGGAGAAGGAGAAACAGAAGAAGAAGCAGAAGGAGAAGCAGAAAGAGAATCAGGAAAAGCAGAAGAAGCAGAAGCAGACGGAGAAGTAGAAGAAGGAGAAGGAGAAGCAGAAGCAGAAGAAGAAGCAGAAGGAAAAGCACGAGCAGAAGGAGATGCAGAAGGAGAAGCAGGAGAAGCAGAAGAAGCAGAAGCAGAAGGAGAAGAACTGAAGAGAAGAAGCAGAAGCAGAAGAAGCAGAAGCAGAAGTAGAAAGAGAAGCCGACGAAGAGATGCAAAACGAGAAGCAGGAGAAGCAGAAGAAGCAGAAGCGGGAGAAGCAGAAGAAGAAGAAACAGAAGAAGGAGAAGGAGCAGAAGCCGAAGGAGAAGCAGAAGCAGAAGGAGAAGCAGAAAGAAAAGCAGGAAAAGCATAAAAAGCAGAAGCAGGAGAAGCAGAAGCAGCAGAAACAGGAGAAGGACAAGAAGCAGA
>NW_012300369.1:0-3543 GCF_000151885.1 Dipodomys ordii | reverse complement strand
TTCTTCGGATTCTTATGCTTCTGGTTCTCCTGCTTCTGCTTCTTCTGCTTCCCCTCCTTCTCTTTCTGCTTCTCCTTCTGTTTCTGCTTCTGCTTCTCGTCCTTCTCCTGTTTCTTCTGCTTCTGCTTCTCCTGCTTCTGCTTCTTCTGCTTTTCCTGCTTCTCTTTCTGCTTCTCCTTCTGCTTCTGCTCCTCCTACTGCTTCTGCTCCTTCTATTTCTTCTGTTTCTTCTTCTTCTGCTTCTCCCGCTTCTGCTTCTTCTGCTTCTCCTGCTTCTCGTTCTGCTTCTCTTCGTCGGCTTCTCTTTCTACTTCTCCTTCTGCTTCTTCTGATTCTGCTTCTTCTCCTTCTGCTTCTGCTTCTTCTGCTTCTCCTGCTACTCCTTCTGCATCGCCTTCTGCTTCTGCTTTTCCTTCTGCTTCTTCTTCTGCTTCTGCTTCTCCTTCTTCTGCTTCTCCGTCTGTTTCTGCTTCTTCTGTTTTTCCTGCTTCTCCTTCTGCTTCTCATTCTTCTTCTCCTTCTGTTTCTCCTTGTCGTTATTCTGTTATTCCTTCTGCTTCTCTATCTGCTTCTGCATCTTCAGCTTCTTCTGCTACTGCTTCTGCTTCTGCTTCTTCTGTTTCTTCTGCTTCTCTTTCTGCTTCTCCTTCTGCTTTTGCTTCTCTTTCTGCTTCTGCTTCTCCTTCTTCTCCAGATTCTGCTTCTTCTGCTTCTCCTTCTGTTTCAGTTCTGCTTCTGCTTCTTCTGCTTCAGTTCTGCTTCTCCTTCTGTTTCTGCTTCTCTTTCTGCTTCTGCTTCTTATTCTTCTTCTATTTCTTCTGATTCTGCTTCTCCTGCTTCTGCTTCTCCTGCTTCTCCTTCTGTTTCTTTTTATGCTTCTCCTTCTGCTTCTCCTTCTTCTGGTTCTACTACTGCTTCTGATTCTCCTTCTGCATCTTCTTCTGTTTCAATTTCTCCTTCATCTGCTTTTCATTCTGCTTCTGCATCTCCTGCTTCTGCTTCTTCTGCTTCTCCTGCTTCTCCTTCTCATTCACCTTCTCTTTCTGCTTCTGCTTATCCTTCTGTTTCTCCTACTCCTAATCCTTCTCTTTCTCCTTCTCCTTCTTCTTCTTCTTCTTCTGCTTCTCCTGCTGCTTCTTCTTCTGCTCCTTCTCTTTCTTCTGTTTCTTCTTCTTCTTCGTCTTCTTCTTCTTCTTCTGCTCCTCCCGCTTCTGCTTCTTCTGTTTCTTCTGCTTCTCCTTCTGCTTTTGCTTCTCTTTCTGCTTCTGCTTCTCCTTCTGGTTCTCCTTCTTCTTCTCCAGATTCTACTTCTTCTGCTTCTCCTTCCGCTTCAGGTTCTGCTTCTGCTTCTTCGGCTTCTTCTGCTTCTATTTCTGCTTCTCCTTCAGTTTCTGCTTCTCTTTCTGCTTCTGCTTCTTCTCCTTCTTCTATTTCTTCTGATTCTGCTTCTCCTGCTTCTCCTTCTGTTTCTCTTTATTCTTATCCTTCTGCTACTCCTTCTCCTTCTCCTTCTTCTGCTTCTCCTTCTGCTTCTGCTTCTGCTTCTGCTTCTCCTTCTGCATCTTCTTCTGTTTCAATTTCTCCTTCTTGTGCTTTTCATTCTGGTTCTGCTTCTTCTGCTTTTCCTGCTTCTCCTTCTGCATCTCCTTCTGCTTGTGCTTTTCCTTCTGCTTCTTCTTCTGCTTCTGCTTCTCCTTCTCCTTCTTCTGCTTCTCTGTCTGCTTCTGCTTCTTCTTCTTTTCCTGCTTGTCCTTCTGCTTGTCCTTCTGCTTCTCCTTCTGTTTCTCCTTCTTGTTCTTCTGCTATTCCTTCTGCTTCTCTTTCTGCTTCTGCATCTTCAGCTTCTTCTGCTACTGCTTCTGCTTCTTCTGTTTCTTCTGCTTCTCCTTCTGCTTTTGCTTCTCTTTCTGCTTCTGCTTCTCCTTCTGGTTCTCCTTCTTCTTCTCCAGATTCTGCTTCTTCTGCTTCTCCTTCCGCTTCAGGTTCTGCTTCTGCTTCTTCGGCTTCTTCTGCTTCTATTTCTGCTTCTCCTTCTGTTTCTGTTTCTCTTTCTGCTTTTGTTTCTTCTCCTTCTTCGGCTTATGCTTCTACTGCTTCTCCTTCTGTTTCTCTTTATTCTTATCCTTCTGCTTCTCCTTCTCCTTCTTCTGCGTCTCCTTCTGCTTCTGCTTCTCCTTCTGCATCTTCTTCTGTTTCAATTTCTCCTTCTTCTGCTTTTCATTCTGCTTCTGCTTCTCCTGCTTCTGCTTCTTCTCCTCCTTCTCCTTCTCCTTCTCCTTCTCTTTCTGCTTCTGCTTATCCGTCTGTTTCTCCTACTCCTAATCCTTCTCTTTCTCCTTCTCCTTCTTCTTCTTCTGCTTTTCCTGCTTGTTCTTCTTCTGCTTCTTCTTTTTCTGCTTTTTCAGTTTCTTCTGCTTCAGCTTCTGCTTCTTCTGCTTCTCCTTCTGCTTCTGTTTCTCCTTCTGCTTCTGCTCTTCTCCTTCTTCTGTTTCTTCTGCTTCTGCTTCTCCTGCTTCTCCTTCTTCTGCATCTCCTACTTCTCCTTCTGCTTCTCCGTCTCATTCTCCTTCTCCTTCAATTTCTCCTTCCTGTGCTTCTCATTCTGCTTCTGCTTCTGCTTCTCCTGCTTCTGCTTCTTCTGTTTCTCCTTCTGCTTCTCCTTCTGCTTCTCTTTCTGCTTCTAATTCTGCTTCTGCTCCTCCTACTCCTAATCCTTCTCTTTCTCCTTCTTATTCTTCTGCTTCTCGTTCTGCTTCTGCTTCTTCTGCTTGTTCTGTATCTTCTGCTTCTGCTTTTCCAGCTTCTGCTGCTTCTGCTTGTCCTTCTGCTTCAGGTTCTCCTTCTGCTTCTTCAGCTTCTTCTGTTTCTTCTGCTTCTGCTTCTTCTGCTTCTGTTTCTATTTCTGCTTCTCCTTCTGCTTTTGCTTCTCCTTCTGCACCTTCTCCTTCTTCTGTTTCTTCTTCTTCTTCTTCTTCTGCTTCTCCCGCTTCTGCTTTTTCTGCTTCTCCTGATTGTCCTTCTGCTTCTGCTTCTCCTTCTCCCTCTTCTGCTTCTCTTTCTGCTTCTGCTTCTTCTGATTCTCCAACTTCTCCTTCTGTTTCTGCTTCTCTTTCTGCTTCTGCATCTCCTTCTGCTTCACCTTCTGCTGCTCCTTCTCCTTCTTCTGTTTCTCCCTCTGCTTCTATTTCTGCTTCTTATGCTTCTTCTTTTTCTTCTGCTTCTGCTTCTCCTGCTTCTGCTTCTTTTTTTTTAATTTTTTTTTAATTTAATTTTATTTTATTTGTGAACATACTGTACAGAGGGGTTACAATTGCATGGTCAGGATAATACGTACATTTCTTACCAAGCATTGCAGCCTCCTCCTTTGTTTACCCTTCCCATCCCTTCCCAGCCTCCCCCCTCCCCCATCCCTATCCTTCTCTTCCCCCTCCCTCCCACCCCCTTCCCCCCCAACCCCCTCCCCAGCACGACGTTGTAAAGCTCGTTTTGGACATGACAACTTGTACTTCTCATTGTTGCATCAGATCCACCTGTATCCTTAAA
>NW_012300368.1:0-3543 GCF_000151885.1 Dipodomys ordii | reverse complement strand
GAAGGAGAAGCAGAAGAAACAGAAGAAGCAGAATCAGTAGCAGAAGAAGCTGAAGATGCAGAAGCAGAAAGAGAAGCAGAAGGAATAGCAGAAGAACGAGAAGGAGAAATAGAAGGAGAAGCAGAAGGAGAAGCAGGAAAAGCAGACGAAACAGAAGCAGACGGAGAAGCAGAAGAAGGAGAAGGAGAAGCCGGAGCAGAAGAAGAAGCAGAAGGAACAGCACAAGCAGAAGGAGATGCAGAAGGAGAAGCAGGAAATGCAGAAGACGCAGAAGCAGAAGGAGAAGAAGAAGGAGAAGAATCAGAATCAGAAGAAGCAGAAGCAGAAATAGAAAGAGAAGCCGACGAAGAGAAGCTGAACGAGAAGCAGGAGAAGCAGAAGAAGCAGAAGCGGGAGAAGCAGAAGAAGAAGAAACAGAAGAAGGAGAAGAAGCAGAACCAGAAGGAGAAGCAGAAGGAGAAGCAGAAAGAGAAGCAGGAAAAGCAGAAGAAGTAGAAGCAGGAGAAGCAGAAGGAGAAGAAACAGGAGAAGGACAAGAAGCAGAAAGAGAAGCAGTAGAAGCAGAAGAAGCAGGAAAAGCAGAAGCAGAAGAAAGAGAAGAAGAAGAAGACGAAGAAGAAGAAGAAAAAGAAGCAGCATCATAAGGAGAAGCATAAGGAGAAGCATAAGGAGAAGTATAAGGAGAAGCAGTAGAAGCAGAAGAAGCAGAAGCAGGAGAAGCTGAAGCAGAAGAAAAAGAATAAGCAAAAGAAGCAGAAGCAGAAGCAGTGAGAGAAGCAGAAGAAGGAGGAGAAGGAGCAGCAGAAGGGGAAGCAGAAGCAGAAAGAGAAGCAGAAACAGAAGGAGAAAAAGAAGGAGAAGCAGGAGAATCAGAAGAAGCAGAAAGAGAAGGAGAAGAAGGAGAAGCAGAAGTAGAATCAGAAGAAACAGAAGAAGAAGAATCACAAGAAACAGAAGCAAAAGAAACAGAAGAAGGAGAAGAGTAGAAGCAGAAGGAGAAGCAGAAGCAGGAGAAGCAGAAAGAGAAGCAGGAGAACCAGAAGAAGCAGGAGAAGCAGAAGCAGAAGAAACAGGAGAAGCCGAAGAAGCAGAAGCAGAATCTGAAGCAGAAGGAGAAACAGAAGAAGCACAATTTGAAGCAGAAGCAGAAGAAAAAGAAATAGTAGAATAAGCAGAAGCAGAAGCATCAGGACAAGTAGAGGAACAAGAAGGAGAAGGCGAAAGAGAAGGATTAGGAGTAGGAGAAGCAAAAGGATAAGCAGAAGCAGAAAGAGACGCAGAAGGAGAAGCAGCACGAGAAGGAGGAGTCGCAGGAGAACAAGAAGCAGGAGAAGCAGAAGAAACAGAAGGCGCAGAGGCAGAATGAGAAGCAGAAGGAGAAATTGAAGCAGAAGCAGAAGCAGAAGGAGAAGCAGATGCAGAAGAAGAAGCAGAAGAAGGAGAAGGACAAGGAGGAGGAGAAAGAGAAGCAGAAAGAGAAGCAGAACGAGAAGTAGGAGAAGCAGAAGCTGGAGAAGCCGAAGCAGAAGAAACAGAAGAAGGGGAAGAAGCAGAAGCAGAAGGAGAAGCAGAAACAGAAGGAAAAGCAGAAATAGAAGCAGGTGCAGCAGAAGAAGTAGCAGCAGGAGAAGCAGAAGCAGAAGAAGACGAAGAAGCAGAAGCAGAACCTGAAGCATAAGGACATACAGGAGAAGCAGAAGAAGCAGAATCAGGAGAAGAAGAAGGAGAACCAGAAGGAGAAGCAGAAGCAGAAAGAGAAGCGAAAGCAGAAGGAGAAGCAGAAGAAACAGAAGAAGCAGAATCAGTAGCAGAAGAAGCTGAAGATGCAGAAGCAGAAAGAGAAGCAGAAGGAATAGCAGAAGAACGAGAAAGAGAAATAGAAGGAGAAGCAGGAAAAGCAGAAGAAACAGAAGCAGACGGAGAAGCAGAAGACGGAGAAGGAGAAGCCAGAGCAGAAGAAGAAGCAGAAGGAAAAGCACAAGCAGAAGGAGATGCAGAAGGAGAAGCAGGAAATGCAGAAGACGCAGAAGCAGAAGGAGAAGAAGAAGGAGAAGAATCAGAATCAGAAGAAGCAGAAGCAGAAATAGAAAGAGAAGCCGACGAAGAGAAGCAGAACGAGAAGCAGGAGAAGCAGAAGAAGCACAAGCGGGAGAAGCAGAAGAAGAAGAAACAGAAGAAGGAGAAGGAGCAGAACCAGAAGGAGAAGCAGAAGGAGAAGCAGAAAGAGAAGCAGGAAAACCAGAAGAAGCAGAAGCAGGAGAAGCAGAAGGAGAAGAAACAGGAGAAGGACAAGAAGCAGAAAGAGAAGCAGTAGAAACAGAAGAGGCAGGAAAAGCAGAAGCCGAAGAGAGAGAAGAAGAAGAAGACGAAGAAGAAGAAGAAGAAGCAGCAGCATAAGGAGAAGCATAAGGAGAAGCATAAGGAGAAGTATAAGGAAGAGTAGTAGAAGCAGAAGAAGAAGCAGAAGAAGCAGAAGCAGGAGAAGCTGAAGGAGAAGAAAAAGAATAAGCAAAAGAAGCAGAAGCAGAAGCAGTGAGAGAAGCAGAAGAAGGAGAAGGAGAAGGAGCAGCAGAAGGAAAAGCAGAAGCAGAGAGAGAAGCTTAAACAGAAGGAGAACAAGAAGGAGAAGCAGGAGAATCAGAAGAAGCAGAAAGAGAAGGAGAAGAAGGAGAAGCAGAAGTAGAATCCGAAGAAACAGAAGAAGAAGAAGCAGAAGAAACAGAAGCAAAAGCAACAGAAGAAGAAGAGCAGAAGCAGAAGGAGAAGGAGAAGCAGAGGCAGAAGGAGAAGCAGAAAGAGAAGCAGGAGAACCAGAAGAAGCAGGAGAAGCAGAAGCAGAAGAAACAGGAGAAGCCGAAGAAGCAGAAACAGAATCTGAAGCAGAAGGAGAAACAGAAGAAGCACAATCTGAAGCAGAAGCAGAAGAAAGAGAAATAGTAGAATAAGCAGAAGCAGAAGCACCAGGAAAAGCAGAAGAACAAGAAGGAGAAGGCGAAAGAGAAGGATTAGGAGTAGGAGAAGCAAAAGGATAAGCAGAAGCAGAAAGAGACGCAGTAGGAGAAGCAGCACGAGAAGCAGGAGAAGCAGGAGAAGCAGAAGCAAGAGAAGCAGAAGAAACAGAAGACGCAGAAGCAGAATGAGGAGAAATTGAAGCTGAAGCAGAAGGAGAAGCAGAAGCAAAAGGAGAAGCAGAAGAAGAGAAGGAGAAGCAGGACGAGAAGCAGGAGAAGCAGAAGCTGGAGAAGCAGAAGCAGAAGATACAGAAGATGGAGAATAAGCAGAAGCAGAAGGAGAAGCAGATACAGAAGGAAAAGCAATAAGAGAAGCAGGAGAAGCAGAAGAAGCAGCAGCAGGAGAAGCAGAAGCAGAAGAATCCGATGAAGCAGAAGCAGAACCTGAAGCAGAAGGAGAAGCAGGAGAAGCAGAAGTAGCAGAATCTGGAGAAGCAGAAGGAGAAGCTGAAGCAGAAAGAGAAGCAAAAGCAGAAGGAGATGCAGAAGAAACAGAGGAAGCAGAGGCTGTAGCAGAAGAAGCAGAAGATGC
>NW_012300367.1:0-1454 GCF_000151885.1 Dipodomys ordii | reverse complement strand
TCATTGTCTCCGCTGTGTCCCGCTGTGTCTCTGGTGTGTTCTCGCTGTGTAACCGCTGAGTCCCTCTGTGTCCCCGCTGTGTCCCACTGTGTCCCCCGCTGTGTCACTGCTGTGTCCCCGCTGTGTCCTGCTGTGTCCCCGCTGTGTCCCGCTGTGTCCCGCTGTGTCCCTGCTGTGTCCCCCGCTGTGTCCCGCTGTGTCCCGCTGTGTCCCCGGCTGTGTCCCACGCTGTGTCCCGCTCTTTCCCGCTGTCTCCCACTGTGTCCTTGCTGTGTCCCCATTTGTGTCCCGCTCTGTCCTCTCTGTGTCCCCCGCTGTGTCCCGCTGTGTCCTCAGGTGTCACGCTGTGTCCTCTCTGTGTATCCCACTGTGTCCCGCTGTGTCCTCGCTATGTCCCTCACTGTGTCCCCGCTGTGACCCGCTGTGTCCCTGCTGTGTCCCTGCTGTGTCCCTGCTGTGTGCCGCTGTGTCCCGCTGTGTCCCCGATGTCCCCCGCTGTGTCCCGTTGTGTCCCCGCTGTCTGCATGTGTGTCCCCGCTGTCCCCCGCTGTGTTCCCCGCTGTGTCCCGCTGTGTCCTCGGTGTGTCCCCAGCTGTGTCCCGCTGTGTCCCCCGCTGTGTCCCCCTCTGTGTCCCGCTGTGTCCCCCGCTGTGTCCCGCTGTGTTGCCGGCTCTGTCCCCCGCTGTGTCCCGCTCTTTCACGCTGTGTCCCGCTGTGTCCTTGCTGTGTCCCCATTTTTGTCCCGCTGTGTCCTCTCTGTGTCCCCCGCTGTGTCCCGCTGTGTCCCCATGTGTCACGCTGTGTCCTCTCTGTGTATCCCTCTGTGTCCCGCTCTGTCCTCGCTGTGTCCCCCATTGTGTCCCCGCTATTGACCCGCTGTGTCCCCGCTGTGTCCCACTGTGTCCATGTTGTGTCCTGCTCTTTCCCCCGCTGTGTCCCGCTGTGTCTCCCGCTGTGTCCCGCTGTGTCTCTGCTGTGTCCCAGTGTGTTGCCGCTGTGTCTCTGGTGTGTCTCTCTGTGTCCCCGCTGTGTCCCCGCTGTGTCCTGCTCTGTCTCTGGTATGTCTTCGCTGTGTAACTGCTATGTCCCTCTGTGTCCCCACTGTGTCTCCCGCTGTGTCCCACTGTGTCCCCCGCTGTGTCCCTGCTGTGTCCCCGCTGTGTCCTAACTGTGTCCCCGTTGTTCCCCGGTTTGTCCCCACTGTCCCCCGCTGTGTCCCTCGCTGTGACCCCTCTGTGTCCTCCTGTGTCCCGCTGTGTTCTTGCTGAGAACCACGCTGTGTCCCGGTGTGTCCCCCCGCTGAGTCCTCACTGTGTCATACTGTGTCTCCTGCTGTGGACCCACTGTGACCCCCGCTGTGTCCCCGCTGTGTCCACCTGTGTTTTTTCTGTGTTCTTGCTGTGAACCCCGCTGTGACCCGATGTGTCTCCCGCTGTGACTGCTGTATCCCAATG
>NW_012300366.1:0-3544 GCF_000151885.1 Dipodomys ordii | reverse complement strand
TCACCTGCTGTGTCCCTGCTGTGTCCCAGCTGTGTCACGCTGTGTCCTGCTGTGTCCCGTTGTGTCCCGCTGTAACCCTGCTGAGTCCCCCTGTGTCCCCGCTGTGTCCTGTTGTGTCGTCGCTCTGTCCTCCGCTGTGTCCCGCTGTGTCCCGCTGTGTCCTCTGCTGTGTCCCGCTGTGTCACTCTGTGCCCCGCTGTATCCCGCTGTGACCCCGCTGAGTCCCCGCTGTGTCCCCTGCTGTCTCCCACTCTGTCCCCCACTGTGTCTCACGCTTTGTCCCCGCTGTGTCCCACTGTGACCCGCTGTGTCCCGCTGTGCCCACACTGTGTCCCGTTGTTTCCACAGCTGTGTACCACGCTGTGTAACGCTGTGTCCCCGCTGTATCTACACTCTTCCTCGCTGTGTCCCGCTGTGTCCCCCGCTGTGTCCCCCGCTGTGTCCTCGCTGTGTCCCCAGCTGTGTCCCACTTTGTCCTAGCTGGGTCCCCGGCTGGGTCCCACTGGGTCCCCCGCTGTGTACCACTGTGTTCCGCTGTGTCCCGCTCTGTCCCTGCTGTGTCCCGCTGTGTCCCCCTGTGTGCGCGCTGTGTCCCGCTATGTACTCCGTTGTGTCCAGCTGTTTCACCGCTGTGTCCCCCGCTTTGTCCCGCTGTGTCCCGCTGTGTCCTCGGTGCCTCCCCCGCTGTGTCCCGCTGTGTACCCCGCTGTGTCCCGCTGTGTCCCGCTGTGTCCCGCTCTGTCCTTGCTGTGTCCCGCTGTGCCCTGCTGTGTCGTCGCTGTGTCCCCCGCTGTCTCCCGCTCTGTCCCTTGCTGTGTCTCACGATTTGTCCTTGCTTTGTCCCACTGTGTCCCGCTGTGTCCCGCTGTGTCCCCACTGTGTCCCGTGGTGTCCACAGCTGTGTAATGCTGTGTACCCGCTGTATCGACGCTGTGTCCCGCTGGGTCCCGCTGTGTCCTCGCTGTGTTCCCCGCTGTGTCCCGCTGTGTACCCCTCTGTGTCCCCTGCTGTGTCCCGCATTGTCCTGCTGTGTACTGCTGTGTCACCTGCTGAGTCCCGCTGTGTCCCCGCTGTGTCCCGCTCTGTCCCTGCTGTGTCCCGCTGTGCCCTGCTGTGTCGTCGCTGTGTCCCCCGCTGTCTCCCGCTCTGTCCCTCGCTGTGTCTCACGATTTGTCCTTGCTTTGTACCACTGTGTCCCGCTGTGTCCCGCTGTGTCCCCACTGTGTCCCGTGGAGTCCACAGCTGTACAACACGCTGTGTAATGCTGTGTACCCGCTGTATCGACGCTGTGTCCCGCTGGGTCCCGCTGTGTCCTCGCTGTGTTCCCCGCTGTGTCCCGCTGTGTACCCCTCTGTGTCCCCTGCTGTGTCCCGCATTGTCCCGCTGTGTACTGCTGTGTCGCCTGCTGAGTCCCGCTGTGTCGCCTGCTGAGTCCCGCTGTGTCCCCGCTGTGTCCCAATGTGTCCTCGCTGTGTCCCCCGCTGTGTCCCACTGTGTCCCAACTGTGTCCCCCGCTGTGTCCCGCTGTGTCCTGCTGTCTCCCCCCCTGTGTCCCCCGCTGTGTCCCTCTGTGTCCCCCGCTATGTCACCGCTGTGTCCCGTTGTGTCCTCGCTGTGTCCCCCTCTGTCTCCCGCTCTGTCCCCCGCTGTGTCTCATGCTTTCTCCCCGCTGTGTCCAACTGTGTCCCGCTGTGTCCCGCTGTGCCCCCACTGTGTCCCGTTGTGTCCACAGCTGTGTACCACGCTGTGTAATGCTGTATCCCCGCTGTATCGACGCTGTGTCCCGCTGGGTCCCGCTGTGTCCTCGCAGTGTTCCCCGCTGTGTCCCGCTGTGTCCCCCGCTGTGTCCCCCGCTGTATCCTCTCTGTGTCCCCCAATATATTCCGCTGTGTCCTCAATGGGTCCCCCACTGTGTCCCGCTGTGTCACACTGTGTTCCATGGTGTCCTGCTGTGTCTTTGCTGTGTCCTCCGCTGTCCCCCACTTTGTCCCTAGCTGTGTCCCGCTGTGTCCCGCTGTTTCCTCATAATGTCCCCCGCTGTGTCCCGCTGTGTCATTGCTGTGTCCCCCCTTGTGTTTCGCTGTTTCCTCGATGTGTCCCCCCCTGTGTGCCGTTGTGTCCCCAGCTGTGTACCCCGTTGTGTCCCGCTGTGTCCCCGCTGTATCAACGCTGTGTCCCGCTGTGTCCTCGCTGTGTACCGCTCTGTACCCCTCTGTGTCCCCCGCTGTGTCCCGCTGTGTCCCGCTGTGTACTGCTGTGTCCCCCACTGAGTCCTGCTGTGTCCACCCTGTGTCCCCCGCTTTGTGTCTCTTTGTCCCGCTGTGTCTTCGCTGTGTTCACCGCTGTGTCCCGCTGTGTCCCCCACTGTGTCCCCTGCTGTGTCCCGCTGTATCCCGCTGTGTCCCCCGCTTTGTGCCCGCTGTGTCCCGCTGTGTACTCCGTTGTGTCCAGCTGTGTCCCGCTGTGTCCCCCGCTGTGTCCCGCTGTGTCCCATTGTGTCCTGCTCTGTCCCTTCTGTGTCCTCGCTGTGTACTCCTTTGTGTCAGGCTGTGTCAACGCTGCGTCTCGCTGTGTCCCCTCTCTGTCTCCGCTGTCCCCCGCTGTGTCCCCCGCTGTGTCCCGCTGTGTCCCGCTGTGTCCCCCGCTTTGTCCCGCTGTGTCCCCGCAGTGTCTCCACTGTGTCCCGCTGTGTCCCGCTGTGTCCCCCGCTTTGTCCAGCTGTGTCCTTGCAGTGTCCCCGATGTGTCCTGTTGTGTCCTCGCTGTGTCCCCCACTGTGTCCCGTTGTGTCCACCGGTGTGTACCCCGCTGTGTCGCGCTGTGTCCCTGCTGTATCGACGCTATGTCCTGCTGTGTCCTTCCTGTGTTCCCAGCTGTGTCCGGCTGGGTCCCCGCTGTGTGCCCGCTGTGTTCCGCTGTGTACTTCGTTGTGTCCAGCTGTGTCACCGCTGTGTCCTCGCTGTGTCCCCGCTGTGTCTCACTGTGTCCTCACTGTGTCCCCCTCTGTGTCCCGCTGTGTCCCCCGCTATATGTCCCGCTGTGTCCCGCTGTGTCCCGCTCTGTCCCCGCTTTGTGCCCGCTGTGTCCCGCTGTGTACTCCGTTGTGTCCAGCTGTGTCACCACTGTGTCCCGCTGTGTCCTCTCTTTGTCTCCACTGTCCACCGCTGTGTCCCCCGCTGTGTCCCGCTGTGTCCCGCTGTGTCCCCCGCTTTGTCCCGCTGTGTCGACGCAGTGTTCCCTCTGTGTCCTGCTGTGTCACACTGTATCCCATGGTGTCCCGCTTTTTCCCCCTCTGAGTCCCCTTTGTGTCCCCATTGTGTCCCGCTGTGTCCCGCTGTCTCCTAGCTGTGTCCCCCGCTGTGTCCCGCTGTATCCCCGCTGTGTCCCAAGCTGTGTCCCGCTGTGTCCCGCTGTGTACCCCACTGTGTCCTGCTATGTTCCCGCAGTGTCCCCGCTGTGTCCTGGTGTGTCCCACTGTGTCCTCGCAGTGTCCCCCGCTGTGTCCCGTTGTGTCCCCAGCTGTGTACCCCGCTGTGTACCGCTGT
>NW_012300365.1:0-3544 GCF_000151885.1 Dipodomys ordii | reverse complement strand
CCGGCTGTGCCCCCACTGTGTCCCGTTGAGTCCACAGCTGTGTACCACACTGTGTAACGCTGTGTCCCCGCTGTATCGACGCTGTGTCCCGCTGTGTCCCGCTGTGTCCTCTCTGTGTTCCCCGCTGTGTTCCGCTGTGTCCCCCGCTGTGTCCCCCGGTGTGTCCTCACTTTGCCCCCTGCTGTGTCCCGCTGTGTCCCACTGTGTCCCCGCTGTGTGCCTGCTGTTTCCCGCTGTGTCTCCCTCTTTGTCCCGCTGTGTCCCCACTGTGTCCCGCTGTGTCCCGTTGTGTCCCCGCTGTGTGCCCGCTGTGTCCTGCTGTGTACCCCGCTGTGTCCAGCTGTGTCACCGCTGTGTCTCGCTGTGGCCACTCTCTGTCTCCGCTGTCCCCCACTTGTCCCCCGCGGTGGCCCGCTGTGTCCCGCTGTGTCCCCCGCTTTTTCCTGCTGTGTTCCGCAGTGTCCCCGCTGTGTCCCGCTGTGTAACACTGTGTCCCGTGGTGTCCTACTTTGTCCCACGCTGTGTCCCCCGCTGAATCCCCTCTGTGTCGCCTCTGTGTCCCCCTGTGTCCTCGCTGTGTGCCCCACTGTCTCCCGCTTTGTCTCCCGCTGTGTTCCGCTGTGTCCCGTTGTGTCCCCGCTGTGTCCCCAGCTGTGTCCCACTGTGTCCCGCTGTGTACCCCGCTGTGTCCTGCTATGTTCCCACAGTGTCCCCGCTGTGTCCCGCTGTGTCCCGCTGTGTCCTCGCTGTGTCCCCAGCTGTGTACCCCACTCTGTCCCGCTGTGTCCCCCGCTGTGTCTCTGCTGTGTCCCCGCTGTGTCCCGCTTTGTCCTGCTGTGTACTGCTGTGTCCCCCGCTGTGTCCCGCTGCGTCCTGCTGTGTCACGCTGTTTCCCCGCTGCGTCCCCGCTGTGTCCCTCTGTGTACCCCGCTGTGTCCAGCTTTGTCCCTGCTGTGTCTCGCTGTGTCCCACGCTCTGTCCCCCTCTGTTTCCCGCTCTGTCCCCCTCTGTGTCCCGCTGTGTCCCCAGCTGTGTCCCACTGTGTCCCCGCAGGGTCACTGCTGTCTCCCGCTGTGTCCCGCTGTGTTCCGTGGTGTCCTTCATTGTCTCCCGCTCTGTCCTCCGCTGAGTCCCCGCTGTGTCCCGCTGTGTCCCCCGCTATGTCCCGCTGTGTCCCCCGCTGTGTCCCACTGTGTCCTTCTGTGTCCCAGGCTTTGTGCCGCTGTTTCCTCACTGTGTCCCCCGCTGTGTCCCGCTGTGTCCTGCTGTGTCACGCTGTTTCCCCGCTGCATCCCCGCTGTGTCCCTCTGTGTACCCCTCTGTGTCCAGCTTTGTCCCCGCTGTGTCTCGCTGTGTCCCACGCTCTGTCCCCCACTGTGTCCCGCTCTGTCCTCCTCTGTGTCCCGCTTTGTCCCCCGCTGTGTCCCACTGTGTCCCCGCAGGGTCACTGCTTTTTCCCGCTGTGTCCCGCTGTGTTCCGTGATGTCCCTCTTTGTCTCCCGCTGTGTCCCCCGCTGAGTCCCTGCGGTTTCACCGCTGTGTCCCGCTGTGTCCTCGCTGTGTCCCCCGCTGTCTCCCGCTCTGTCCCTCGCTGTGTCTCACGCTTTGTCAACGCTGTGTCCCACTGTGTCCCGCTGTGTCCGGCTGTGCCCCCACTGTGTCCCGTTGTGTCCACAGCTGAGTACCACGCTGTGTAACGCTGTGTGCCCGCTGTATCGACGCTGTGTCCCGCTGTGTCCTGCTGTGTCCTCGCTGTGTTCCCCGCTGTGTCCCGCTGTGTCCCCCGCTTTGTCCTCGCTGTGTCCCCCACTGTGACCTGCTGTGTCCTCGCTGTGTCCCCCACTGGGTCCCGGTGGGTCCTGCTGTGTCCTCGCTGTGTCCACCGCTGTGTCCCGTTGTGTCCCCAGCTGTGTCCCCCGCTATGTCCCGATGTGTCTACTGCTGTGTCCATGCTATGTCTTGCTGTGTCGCGCTGTGTCCCCCGCTGTGTCCGCTGCTGTGTCCTGCTGTTTTCCCCGCTGTGTCACCAATGTGTCCCGCTGTGTCCTCGCTGTGTCCCGCTGTGTCTCGCTGTGCCCCCACTCTGTCCCGTTGTGTCCACAGCTGGGTACCACGCTGTGTAACCCTGTGTCCCCGCTGTATCGACTCTGTGTCCTGCTGGGTCCCATTGTGTCCTCGCTGTGTTCCCCGCTGTGTCCCTCTGTGTCCCCAGCTGTGTCCCCCGCTGTGTCCCGCTGTGTCCTCGCTGGGTCCCCCGCTGTGTCCCGCTATGTCCCACGCTGTGTTTCGCTGTGTCCCGCTATGTCCAGCTCGGTCCCTGCTGTGTCCCGCTGTGTGCCCGCTGTGTCCCGCTGTGTACTCCGTTGTGTCCAGCTGTATCACCGCTGTGTCTCGCTTTCGCCCCTCTCTGTGTCCGCTGTCCCCTGCTGTGTCCCCCGCTGTGTCCCGCTGTGTGCCGCTGTGTCCCCCACTTTGTCCCGCTGAGTCCCCTCTGTGTCACCGCTGTGTCCCGCTGTGTACCCTGCTGTGTCCCACTATGTTCCCGCAGTGTCCCCGCTGTGTACCGCTCTTTCCCGCTTTGTCCTCTCTGTGTCCCCCGCAGTGTCCCGTTGTGTCCCCAGCTGTGGACCCCGGTGTGTCCCGCTGTGTCCCCGCTGTAACGACGCTGGGTCCCGCTGGGTCCCGCTATGTCCTCCCTGTGTTGCCCGCTGTGTCCCGTTGTGTCCCCAGCTGTGTACCTCGCTGTGTCCTGCTGTGTCCCAGCAGTATCGACGCTGGGTCCCGCTGGGTCCCGCTGTGTCCTCCCTGTGTCCCATGCTGTATACCGCTGTGTCCGCCACTGTGTCCCGCTGTGTCTACTGCTTTGTCCCAGCTGTGCCCCGCTGTGTCCCGCTGTGTCCTCGCTGTGTCCCACGCTGTGTTCTGCTGTGGCCTCACTTTTTTCCCCGCTGTGTCCCGCTGTGTACCCCTCTGTGTCCCCCCGCTGTGTGCCTGCTGTGTCCCGCTGTGTCTCCCGATTTGTCCCGCTGTGTCCCCGCTGTGTCCCGCTGTGTCCCGCTGTGTCCCCGCTGTGTGCCCACTGTGTCCTGCTGTGTACCCCGCTGTGTCCAGCTGTGTCACCGCTGTGTCTCTCTGTGGCCACTCTCTGTCTCCGCTGTCCCCCGCTGTGTCCCCCGCTGTGGCCCGCTGTGTCCCGCTGTGTCCCCCGCTTTTTCCTGCTGTGTCCCCGCTGTGTCCCGCTGTGTAACACTGTGTCCCGAGGTGTCCCACTTTGTCCCACGCTGTGTCCCCCGCTGAGTCCCCTCTGTGTCGCCTCTGTGTCCCCCTGTGTCCTCGCTGTGTGCCCCGCTGTCTCCCGCTTTGTCTCCCGCTGTGTTCCGCTGTGTCCCGCTGTGTCCCCGCTGTGTCCCCAGCTGTGTCCCGCTGTGTCCCGCTGTGTACCCCGCTGTGTCCTGCTATGTTCCCGCAGTGTCCCCGCTGTGTCCCGCTGTGTCCCGCTGTGTCCTCGCTGTGTCCCCAGCTGTGTACCCCACTTGAGAAACTA
>NW_012300364.1:0-2001 GCF_000151885.1 Dipodomys ordii | reverse complement strand
ACAGCAGTAGACAAAACGTGACACAGCGGGGGACACATTCGGGACACAGCGGGACGCAGCGGGGACACAGCGGGACTCAGCGGGGGACACAGCAGTACACAGTGGGACACAGCGGTTCACAGCGGGACACAGCGGAACACAGCGGGACACAGAGGGGGACACAGAGTGTTACACAGCGGGACACAACGGGGAACACAGCGAGGACACAGCAGGACACAGCGGGACACAGCGTCGATACAGTGGGGACACAGCGGGACACAGCGGGGTACACAGCTGGGGACACAAAGGGACACATCGGCGGACACAGCGAGGACACAGGGAACACAGCGTGGGACACAGGGAGGACACAGCGGGACACAGCGGGACACAGCAGGGACACAGCAGAAGACACAGAGGGACACAGAGGGGGACAGAGCAGGAGAAAGTGGGGCACACAGCGAGGACACAGCAGGGGACACAGCAGGGACAAAGCAGGGACTCAGCGGGGGACACAGCGAGGGACATAGCGGGACACCACAGAACACAGCGGGAAACAGCGGGAAACAGCAGTGACCCTGCGGGGTCACAGCGAGGACATAGTGGGACACAGCGGGGGACACAGCGAGGACACAGCGGGACACAGCGGGTACACAGTGGGGACACAGCGTGTCACAGCAGGGACACAGCGGAACACAGCATCGATACAGCGGGGACACAGCGGGACAAAGTGGGGTACACAGCTGGGGACACAAAGGGACACATCGGGGGACACAGCAAGCACACAGCGGAACACAGCGTGGGACACAGCGAGGACACAGCGGGACACAGCGGGACACAGCAGGAACACAGCAGTAGACACAGTGGGACACAGCAGTAGACACCGCGGGACACAGCGGTGGACACAACGGGAAACAACGGGACACAGCGGGGGCCACAGCCGGACACAGCGGGGGACAGAGAGGGAGACACAGGGGGACAGAGCGGGGACACAGCTGGACAAAGTTGGGTCCACAGCAGGAGAAAGTGGCCACACAGCGGGGACACAGCGGGAGACAGCGGGACACAGCGGAGGACACAGTTAGGACACAGCGGGACAGAGCGCGGGATACAGCCAGGACACAGCGGGACACAGCGGGACATAGCAGGAGACAGCGGGGACACAGCAGGGGACACAGCGGGACACAGCGGGACACAGCGGGGGTCACAGCGGGGGACACAGCGGAACACAGCGGGGACACAGCGGGACACAGCGGGGGACACAGCGAGGACACAGCGGGAAACAGAGGGGACTCAGCGGGGGACACAGCGGGGGACAAATCGGGACACCACCGGACACAGTGTTCACAGCGGGACACAGCGGGGACATGCGGGGACAAACCGGGACAAAGTGGTGGACACAACGGGACACAGCAGGACACAGCGGGGGCCACAGCTGGACACAGCGGGGGACAGAGAGGGGGACACAGGGGGACACAGAAAGGAAGACAGCGAGGACACAGCGGGACACAGCGTCGATACAGCGGGGACACAGCGGGACACAGCGGGGGGCACAGTGGGACACAGTGTGGGACAATGCAGGGGACAGCGCGGGACACAGCGGGGACACAGCTGGACACAGGGGGACACAGAGGGACCCAGTGGAACACAGCAGGGGACACAGAGGGGGACACAGCGGGGGATACAGCGGGGGACACAGTGGGACACTTCGGGGAACACAGCGAGGACACAGCGGGACACAGCGGGACCCAGCGTCGATACAGCGGGAACATAGCGGGACACAATGGGACACAGCGGGACCCAGGGGGACAAAGCGGGACACAGCGGGACACAGTGGGGACACTTCGGGTGACACAGCGGGGGACACAGTGGGACACAGTGGGGGACAGAGTGGGACTGAGAATGGGACACAGTGAGGACAGAGAGTGAGATGCAGCGAGGACACAGCGTGACACAGCGTGACACAGCGGGGACACAGCAGGGGACTCAGTGGGACACAGCGGGGGACACAGCGGGACACAGCGG
>NW_012300363.1:0-2025 GCF_000151885.1 Dipodomys ordii | reverse complement strand
ACAGCGGGAACACAGCGGGACACAGCAGTGGACACTTCGGGACACATGCGTGGGACACAGCCAGGACACAGCAGGACACAGCGGGACACAGCGGGGACACAGCGGGACACAGCGTGGGACAAAGCAGGAGACAGCGGGGGACACAGCGAGGACACAGCTGGACACAGCGGGGTACACAGCGGGACACAGCGGAGGACACAGAAGGGTACACAGCGGGACACAGAGAGAAACACAGCGAGGTCACAGCGGGGGCCAAAGCAGGACAACACGGGACACAGTGTGACACAGTGGGACACAGCGGGACACAGTGGGACACAGCGGGGGAAACAGCGGGGGACAGCTGGGGACAGAGAGGGGACACAGTGGGACACCGGGGGCACACAGTGGGGACACAGCGGGGGACAAAGCAGAACACAGCGGATCACAGCCGGGGACACTGCGGGACACAGCAGGGGACACAGAGGGGTACACAGCGGGACACAGCCGGTAACACAGCGCGGACACAGTGGGACACACCGGGACACAGCGTCAATACAGCGGGGACAGAGCGGGTCACAGCAGGGACACAGCGGGACACAGCGGGGGACACAGTGGGACACAGCAGGGACACAGCGGGACACAGCGGGACACAGCGGGACACAGCGGGGGACACAGCGGTACACAGCTTGGGACACAGCGAGGACAAAGCGGGACACAGCGGGACACAGCGGGGACACACCAGGGACACACCAGGGACACAGCAGGGACACAGCGGCGGACACAGCGTGGGACTCAGCGGGACACAACGGGGAACACAGCTGGGGACACAACGGGACACAGCAGTGGACACAGCAAGGACACAGCGGGACACAGCGGGGACACTGCGGGAACATAGAGGGACACAGCGGGATACCGAGCGGGATACAGCGGGGTCACAGAGTGGTACACAGCGGGACACAGCGGGAAACACACGAGGTCACAGCGGGGGACAAAGCGGGACAACACGGGACACAGTGTGACACAGTGTGACACAGCGGGACACAGCGGGACACAGCGGGGGACACAGCGGGGGACAGAGAGGGGACACATCAGGACAGAGCGGGGACACAGCTGGACACAGCGGGGTACACAGAGGGACACAGCGGGCACACAGTGGGGACACAGCAGGACACAGCGGGACACAGCGGGGACAGAGCAGGACAGAGCATGACACAGCGAGGACACATTGGGCCTCAGCGAGGTGCACAGCTGGGGACACAACGGGACACAGCGGGGGACACAGCGAGGACACAGCGGGACACAGCGGGACACAGCGGGACACTGCGGGAACATAGCGGGACACAGCGGGGTACACAGCGGGACACAGCGAGGACACAGCGGTGGACACAACGGTGGACACAGCGGGACACAGCGGGGAACACAGCGAGGACACAGCGGGACACAGCGGGAAACACTGCGAGGTCACAGCGGGGGACAAAGCGGGACAACACGGGACACAGTGTGACACAGTGGGACACAGCGGGGACACTGCAGGGGCACAGCGAGACAAAGCGGGCGACACAGTGAGACACAGCGGGGGACACAGCAGGGGCCAGCAGGGGACTGAGAGGGGACACAGAGGGACACAGCGGGGGACACAGAGGGGTACTCAGCGGGACACAGCTGGAAACACTGCGCGGACACAGTGGGACACACCGGGACACAGCGTCAATACAGTGGGGACAGAGAGGGTCACAGTAGGGACTCTTCTTGTTTTTTTTCGTGTACACTGTGGGTGACTCTTCGGGGACACTACGAGGAACACTGCAAGGACACAGCGGGATCCATCAGGACACAGCGTCGATACAGTGGGGGACACAGCAGGGACACATCGGGGGTACATAGCTGGGGACACCAAGGGGACACAGCGGGGGGACACAGCGAGGGACAAGCGGGACACAGCGGGACACATCGAAGGACTCTGCGGGAACATAGTGGGACATATCGGGGTTACATCAGAAGGGACTACAGCGGTGATCTCAGCTTTGGATACACGGAAGAACTCAA
>NW_012300362.1:0-3544 GCF_000151885.1 Dipodomys ordii | reverse complement strand
TCTCTCTCTCTCATCATCTCTCTCTCTCATCTCTCATCTCTCTCTCTCTCTCTCTCTCTCTCATCATATCATCATCATCTCTCATCTTCATCATCATCATCTCATCATCTTCATCATCCTCTTCTTCTTCATCTTCTTCTTCTTCTTCTTCTTCTTCTTCTTCTTCTTCTGCTTCTGCTTCTTCTGCTTCTTCTGCTTCTTCTGCTTCTTCTGCTTTTTCTGCTTCTACTTCTCTTTCTGCTTCTGCTTCTCCTGCTTGTTTTTCTGCTTCTTCTGCTGCTTCTCCTGCTGGTTCTTCTACTTCTTCTTCTTCTTCTCTTTTTGCTTCTCCTTCTGCTTCTGCTTCTGCTTCTTCTGTTTGTCCTGCCTGAATTTCTGGTTCTACTTCTTCTGCTGCTTCTCCTTCTGCTTATGCTTCTACTTCTGCTTCTGTTTCTGTTTCTTCTGCTTCTTCTCTTTCGGCTTCTCCTGCTTCTGCTTCTTGTGCTTCTCCTGCTTCTCTTTCTACTTCTCATTCCGCTTCTGCTTCTACTTCTGCTTCTGCTTCTCCTCCTTCTCCTTCTCCTACTTCTGCTTCTCCTTCAGCTTCTGCTTCTTCTGTTTCTCCTGCTTCTCCTTCCGCTTGTGCTTGTCCTTATGCTTCTTTTTCTGCCTCTGCTTCTCCTTCTCCTTCTTTTGCTTCTCCTTTTGCTTCTGCTTCTTCTGCTTTTCCATCTTCTCCTTCTGCTTCTGCTCCTCCTTCTGCATCTTCTTCTGCTTCTCCTTCTCCTTCTTCTGCTTCTCCTTCTGATTCTCTTTCTGCTTCTTCTTCTTCTGCTTTACTTGCTTCTCTTTCTGCTTCTCTTTCTGCTTCTCCTTCTGTTTCTCCTTCTCCTTCTTGTTCTTCTGCTTTTCCTTCTGCTTCTCATTCTGCTTCTGCTACAACTGCTACTGCTTTTACTTCTTCTCTTTCTTCTGCTTCTCCTTCTGCTTCAGGTTCTGCTTCTGCTTCTTCGGATTCTTATGCTTCTGCTTCTCCTGCTTCTGCTTCTTCTGCATCTCCTGCTTCTCCTTATGAATCTTCTTCTGCTTCTGCTTCTCCTTGTGCTGCTTCTTCTGCTTCTGTTTCTCCTTCTGCTTCTCCTTCTGCTTCTCCTTCTGTTTCTCCTTCTCCTTCTCGTTCTTCTGCTATTTCTTGTGCTTCTTTTTCTGCTTCTACATCTTCAGCTTCTTCTGCTACTGCTTCTGTTTCTTCTGTTTCTTCTGCTTCTCCTTCTGCTTCTCCTTCTGCTTTTGCTTATCTTTCTGCTTCTGCTTCTCCTTCTGCTTCTCCAGATTCTGCTTCTTCTGCTTCTCCTGCTTCTCCTTCTGCTTCAGGTTCTGCTTCTGATTCTTCGGATTCTTATGCTTCTGCTTCTCTTGCTTTTGCTTCTTCTGCTTCCCCTCCTTCTCTTTCTGCTTCTCCTTCTGTTTCTGCTTCTCCTTCTGCTTCTGCTTCTTCTCCTTCTTCTGTTTCTTCTGCTTCTGCTTCTCCTGCTTCTGCATAACCTGCTTCTCGTCCTGCTTCTCTTTCTGCTTTTCTTTCTGCTTCTCCTTCTCCTTCTTCTGCTTCTCCTTCTGCTTCTCCTTCTCCTTCTGCTTCTGCTTCAATTTCTCCTTCTGCTTCTCATTCTGCTTCTGCGTCTTCTGTTTCTTCTGCTTCTCCTGCTTCTGCTTCTCCTGCTTCTCCTACTTCTCGTGCTGCTTCTCCTTCTGCGTCTCTTTCTGCTTCTGCTTATCCTTTTGCTTCTCCTACTCCTAATCCTTCTCTCTCGCCTTCTCCGTCTTCTTCTTCTCCTTCTCCTGCTGCTTCTGCTTCTGCTTATTCTACTATTTCTGTTTCTTCTGCTTCTGCTTCAGATTGTGCTTCTTCTGTTTCTCCTTCTGCTTCAGATTCTGCTTCTGCTTCTTCGGCTTCTCCTGTTTCTTCTGCTTCTGCTTCTCCTGCTTCTTCTGCTTCTCCTGCTTCTCTTTCTGCTTCTCCTTCTGCTTCTGCTCTTCTCCTTCATCTGTTTCTTTTGCTTCTGTTTCTTCTTCTTCTGTTTCTTCTGATTCTACTTCTGCTTTTGCTTCTTCTGCTTCTCCTTCTGCATCTTCTTCTGCTTCTGCTTCTCCTTCTGCATCTTCTTCTGCTTCTGCTTCTCCTTCTTCTGCTTCTCCTTCTGCTTCTCCTTCTGCTTCTCCTTCTGCTGCTCCTTCTGCTTCTCGTTCTGCTTCTGCTTCTCCTTCTGCTCTTCCTACTCCTAATCCTTCTCTTTCTCCTTCTCCTTCTTCTTCTTCTGCTTCTCGTTCGGCTTCTGCTACTGCTTCTTCTGCTTGTTCTGTTTCTTCTGCTTCAGGTCCTGCTTCTGCTTCTTCAGCTTCTTCTGTTTCTTCTGCTTCTGCTTATTCTTCTGCTTCTGCTTCTCCTGCTACTGCTTCTTCTGCTTCTCTTTCTGCTTCTCCTTCTGCTTCTGCTTCTCCTTCTGCTCCTTCTCCTTCTTATGTTTCTTCTTCTTCTTCTGCTTCTCCCGCTTCTGCTTCTTCTGCTTCTCCTTCCTTTACTCTGTTTCTGCTTCTCCTTCTCCTTCTACTGCTTCTCTTTCTTCTTCTGCTTCTTCTGATTCTCCAACTAATCCTTCTTCTTCTCCTTCTGTTTCTGCTTCTCTTTCTGTTTCTGCATCTCCTTCTGCTTCACCTTCTGCTGCTCCTTCTCCTTCTTCTGTTTCTCCCTCTGCTTCTGCTTCTGCTTCTTATGCTTCTTCTTCTTCTTCTTCTTCTTCTGCTTCTGCTTCTCCTGCTTCTGCTTCTTATGCTTCTACTGCTTCTTCTTCTGCTTCTGCTTCTTCTGCATCTAATTCTCTTTCTACTTCTTCTTCTCCTGCTTGTTTTTCTGCTTCTTCTGCTGCTTCTTCTACTTCTCCTTCTGCTTCTCTTTTTGCTTCTCCTTATGCTTCTTCTTCTTCTGTTTCTCCTGCCTGAATTTCTGGTTCTACTTCTTCTGCTCCTTCTCCTTCTGCTTCTGCTTCTCCTTCTGCTTCTGTTTCTGCTTCTTCTGCTTCTACTCTTCCGGCTTCTCCTGCTTCTGCTTATTGTGCTTCTCCTGCTTCTTTTTCTGCTTCTCATTCCTCTTCTGCTTCTCCTTCTGCTTCTGCTTATCCTCCGTCTCCTACTTCTGCTTCTCCTTAAGCTTCTGCTTCTTCTGCTTCTCCTGCTTCTCCTTCTGCATCTCCTTCTGCTTGTGCTTGTCCTTATGCTTCTTCTTCTGCTTCTGCTCCTGCTTCTCCTTCTCCTTCTCCTTCTTTTTTTTTAATTTTATTTTATTTTATTTGTGAACAAACTGTACAGAGAGGTTACAATTGCATGGGCAGGATAATGCGTACATTTCTTACCAAGCATTGCAGCCTCCTCCTTTGTTTACCCTTCCCATCCCTTCCCAGCCTCCCCCCTCCCCCCATCCCAATCCTTCTCCTTCCCCCCTCACCCCTAACCCCTTCCCCTCACCTCCCCACCCCCCCGCACTGAACATTGAAAAGCTCGTTTTAGA
>NW_012300361.1:0-3545 GCF_000151885.1 Dipodomys ordii | reverse complement strand
GACACAGAAGAAGGAGAAGGAGCAGAAGGAGAAGCAGAAAGATTAAGCAGAAGAAGCAGTAGCAGGAGAAGCAGAAGCAGAAGAAACAGAAGAAGACCAAGAACCAGAAGAAGAACCTGAAGCAGAAGGAGAAGCAGAAGCAGCAGAAGCTGGAAAAGCAGAAGCAGAAGAAACAGAACAAGCAGAAGAAGCAGAAGCAGAACGAGAAGCAGAAGAAGAAGAAGGAGAAAGAGAAGGATTAGGACTAGGAGGAGCAGAAGAAGAATAAGAAGCAGAAAGAGAAGCAGAAGGAGAAGCAGAAGGATAAACAGGAGAAGCAGAAGCAGGAGAAGCAGAAGCAGAAGAAGAAAGAGAAGCACAAGAAGGAGAAATTGAAGGAGAAGGAGAATGAGACGGAGAAGCAGAAGGAGAAGTAGGAGAAGCAGAATAAGAAGAAACAGAAGAAGGAGAAGAGCAGAAGCAGAAGCAGAAGGAGAAGCAGAAGCAGAAGGAGAAGCAGAAGAAGCAGAAGCTGAAGCAGAAGAAGAAGAAACAGAAAAATCAGAAGAAGCAGAAGAAGAAGCAGCAGGAGAAGCAGAAGAAGAAGAAGGAGAAAGAGAAGGATTAGGAGTAGGAGAAACAGAAGGATAAGCAGAAGCAGAAAGAGAAGGAGAAGGAGAAGCAGGAGAAGCAGAAGGAGCAGAAGCAGGAAAAGCAGAAGCATAATGAAAGGCAGAAGAAGGAGAAATTGAAACAGAAGAAGATGCAGAAGGAGAAGCAGAAGCAGAAGCAGTAGTAGAAGCAGAAGAAGGAGAAGCAGAAGGAGAAGGATAAAGAGAAACAGAAGGAGAATCAGGAGAAGCAGAAGCAGGAGAAGCAGAATCAGAAAAAATAGAAGAAGGAGAACAAGCAGAAGCAGAAAGAGAAGCAGAAACAGAAGGAGAAGCAGAAATAGAAGCAGAAGAAGACGAAGAAGCAAAAGGAGAACCTGAAGCAGAAGGAGAAGCTGGAGAAGCAGAAGAAGAAGAATCTGGAGAAGAAGAAGGAGAACCAGAAGGAGAAGCAGAAGCAGAAAGAGAAGCAAAAGCAGAAGGAGAAGCAGAAGAAACAGAAGAAGCAGAAGCAGTAGAAGAAGCTGAAGATGCAGAAGCAGAAAGAGAAGCAGAAGGAATAGCAGAAGAACGAGAAGGAGAAACAGAAGGAGAAGCAGGAAAAGAAGAAGAAGCAGAAGCAGACGGAGAAGCAGAAGAAGGAGAAGGAGAAGCAGAAGCAGAAGAAGAAGCAGAAGGAAAAGGGCAAGCAGAAGGAGATGCAGAAGGAGAAGCAGGAGAAGCAGAAGAAACAGAAGCAGAAGGAGAAGAAGAAGGAGAAGAATCAGAAGAAGCAGAAGCAAAAATAGAAAGAGAAGCCGACGAAGAGAAGCAGAATGAGAAGCAGGGGAAGCAGAAGAAGCAGAAGCGGGAGAAGCAGAAGAAGAAGAAGAAGGAGAAGGAGCAGAAGGAGAAGCAGAAGGAGAAGCAGAAAGAGAAGCAGGAAAAGCAGAAGAAGTTAAATCAGGAGAAGCAGAAGCAGAAAACAGGAGAAGGACAAGAAGCAGAAGCAGAAGGTGAAGCAGAAACAGAAGGAGAAGAAGAAAGAGAAAGAGGGGAAGCAGAAGAAGCAGAAGCAGGAGTAGCAGAAGCATAAGAATCCGAAGAAGCAGAAGCAGAACCTGAAGCAGAAGGAGAAGCAGGAGAAGGAGAAGAAGCAGAATCTGGAGAAGCAGAATGAGAACCTGAAGGAGAAGCAGAAGCAGAATGAGAATCAAAAGCAGAAGGAGAAGCAGAAGAAACAGAAGAATATAATCAGTAGCCGTTGTAGCAGAAGGAGAAGCAGAAGGAAAAGCAGAAGAACAAGAAGGAGAAGGAGAAACAGAAGGAGAAGCAGAAGGAGAAGCAGAAAGAGAAGCAGGTAAAGCAGAAGAAGCAGAAGCAGAAGGAGAATCAGAAGCAGAAGCAGAAGAAGGAGAAGGAGAAGCAGAAGCAGAAGAAGATGCAGAAGGAGAAGCAGGAGAAGCAGAAGAAGCAGAAGGAGAAGCAGGAAAAGCAGAAGAAGCAGAGGCAAAAGTAGAAGCAAAAGAAGGAGAAGGAGAAGGAGAAGCAGAAGCAGAAGAAGAAGCATAAGGACAAGCACAAGCAGAAGGCGATGCAGAAGGAGAAGCAGGAGAAGCAGAAGAAGCAGAAGCTGAAGGAGAAGCAGAAGTAGGAGACGGAGGATAAGCAGAAGCAGAAGGAGAAGCAGAAGAGGAATGAGAAGCAGAAAAAGAAGCAGGAGAAGCACAATAAGCAGAAGCAGGAGAAGCCGAAAGAGTAGAAGCAGAAGAAGCAGAAACAGAAGCAGAAGTAGAAGCAGAAGCAGAAGGAGAAGCAGCAGAAGAAGTAGAACCAGAAATTCAGGCAGGAGAAAGAGAAGAAGCAGAAGCAGAAGGAGAAGCAAAAAGAGAAACAGAAGGAGAAGTAGAAGAAGCAGCAGAAGAAGCAGAAAAACAAGCAGCAGAAGCAGAAGTAGAAAGAGAATTAGAAGCAGAAGAAGCAGAAGAAGAAGCAGTAGAAGCATAAGAAGCAGAAGCAGGAGAAGCAGAAGCAGAAGAACAAGAAGAAGCATAAGAAGCAGAAGCAGAGGGAGAAACAGAAGAAGGAGAAGGAGCAGCAGAAGGTGAAGCAGAAGGAGATGCAGAAACAGAAAGAGAAGCAGAAACAGAAGGAGTAGAAGACGGATTAGTTGGAGAATCAGAAGAAGCAGAAGCAGAAAGAGAACCAGTAGAAGGAGAAGGAGAAGCAGAAGCAGAGGAAAGGAAGAAGCAGAAGAAGCAGAAGCGGCAGAAGCAGAAGAAGAAGAAGAAGAAACAGAAGAAGGAGAAGGAGAAGAAGGAGAAGCAGAAGCAGAAGGAGAAGCAGAAAGAGAAGCAGAAGAAGCAGTAGCAGGAGAAGCAGAAGCAGAAGAATCAGAAGAAGCCAAAGAAGCAGAAGCAGGACCTGAAGCAGAAGAAACAGAACAAGCAGAAGAAGCAGAAGCAGAAGCAGAACGAGAAGCAGAAGAAGAAGAAGAAGGAGAAAGAGAAGGATTAGGAGTAGGAAGAGCAGAAGGAGAATCAGAAGCAGAACGAGAAGCAGAAGGAGCATCAGAAGGAGAAGCAGAAGGAGAAGCAGAAGGAGAAACAGAAGGAGATGCAGAAGCAGAAGAAGCAGCAGAAGGAGAAGCAGAAGCAGAAGGAGATGCAGAAGGAGAAGCAGGAGAAGCAGAAGAAGCAAAAGCAGGAGAAGCAGAAGTAGGAGAAGGAGAATGAGAAGGAAGGGCAGCAGAAGGAATAGGAGAAGCAGAAGGAGAAGCAGAAGCAGAATGAGACGCAGAAAAAGAAACAGTAGAAGCAGAAGAAGCAGGAAAAGCAGAAGCAGACGATAGAGAAGAGAGATGAGAGAGAGAGAGAGAGAGAGAGAGAGAGAGAGAGAGAGAGAGAGAGAGAGAGAGAGAGAGAGAGAGGAGAGCAGTAGAGCAGAGAAGCAGAGAGCAGAAACAGGAGAGCTGAA
>NW_012300360.1:0-3545 GCF_000151885.1 Dipodomys ordii | reverse complement strand
GAAGAAGAAGAAGAAGAAGATGTTGAAGACAAGGAAGAAGAAGAAGAAGAAGAAGAAGAAGAAGAAGAAGAAGAAGAAGAAGAAGAAGAAGAAGAAGAAGAAGAAGAAGAAGATGAAGAAGAAGAAGACAAGGAAGAAGAAGAAGAAGAAGAAGAAGAAGAAGAAGAAGAAGAAGAAGAAGAAGAAGAAGATGAAGAAGAAGAAGAAGAAGAAGAAGAAGAAGGAGAAGATGAAGAAGAAGAATGAGAAGCATAAGGAGAAGCATAAGGAGAAGCAGTAGAAGCAGAAGAATCAGAAGCAGGAGAAGCAGAAGAATAAGAATAAGCAAAAGAAGCAGAAGCAGAAGCAGTGGGAGAAGCAGAAGAAGGAGAAGGAGAAGGAGCAGCAGAAGGAGAAGTTGAAGCAGAAAGAGAAGAAGAAACAGAAGGAGAAGAAGAACGAGAAACAGGAGAAGCAGAAGAAGCAGAAGTAGAAGCAGAAAGAGGAGAAAAAGGAGAAGCAGAAGTAGAATCAGAAGAAACAGAAGAAGAAGAAGCAGAAGAAACATAAGCAAAAGAAACAGAAGAAGGAGAAGAGCAGAAGAAGAAGCAGAAGTAGAAACAGAAGCAGAAGGAGAAGCAGAAAGAGAAGCAGGAGAAACAGAAGAAGCAGGAGAAGCAGAAGCAGAAGAAACAGGAGAAGCCGAAGAAGCAGAAGCAGAATCTGAAGCAGGAGAAACAGAAGAAGCACTATCTGAAGCCGAAGCAGAAGAAACAGAAATAGTAGAATAAGCAGAAGCAGCAGGAGAAGCAGAAGAAGAAGACGGAGAAGGCGAGAGAGAAGGATTAGGAGTAGGAGAAGCAAAAGGATAAGCAGAAGCAGAAAGAGAAGCAGAAGGAAAAGCAGCACGAGAAGTAGGAGAAGCAGGAGAAGCAGAAGCAGGAGAAGCAGGAGAAACAGAAGATGCAGAAGCAGAAGGAGAAGCAGAAGTAGGAGAAGAAGAAGGAGAAGGAAGGGGAGCAGAAGCAATAGGAAAAGCAGATGGAGAAGCAGAAGCAGAATGAGAAGCAGAAAGAGAAGCATTAGAAGCAGAAGAAGCAGGAAAAGCAGAAGCAGAAGAATGAGAAGAAGCAGAAGAAGAAGAAGAAGAAGAAGAAGAAGAAGAAGAAGAAGAAGAAGAAGAAGAAGAAGAAGAAGAAGAAGAAGAAGAAGAAGAAGAAGAAGAAGGAGAAGAAGAAGAGGAAGAAGAAGAAGAAGACAAAGAAGAAGAAGAAGAAGACAAAGAAGAAGAAGAAGAAGAAGAAGAAGCATAAGGAGAAGAAGAAGGAGAAGCATAAGGAGAAGAATAAGGAGAAGCATAAGGAGAAGCAGAAGAAGCAGAAGCAGGAGAAGCAGAAGCAGAAGAAAAAGAATAAGCAAAAGAAGCATAAGCAGAAGCAGTGGGAGAAGCAGAAGAAGGAGAAGGAGCAGCAGAAGGAGAAGTTGAAGCCGAAAGAGAAGCAGAAACAGAAGGAGAAGTAGAACGAGAAACAGGGGAATCAGTAGAAGTAGAAGTAGAAGCAGAAAGAGGAGAAGAAGGAGAAGCAGAAGTAGAATCAGAAGAAACAGAAGAAGAAGTAGCAAAAGAAATAGAAGAAGGAGAAGAGCAGAAGAAGAAGCAGAAGGAGAAGCAGAAGGAGAAGGAGAAGCAGAAAGAGAAGCAGGAGAAGGAGAAGAAGCAGGAGAAGCAGAAGCAGAAGAAACAGGAGAAGCCGAAGAAGCAGAAGCAGAATCTGAAGCAGGAGAAACAGAAGAAGCATAATCTGAAGCCGAAGCAGAAGAAACAGAAATAGTAGAATAAGTAGAAGCAGAAGCAGCAGGAGAAGCAGAAGAAGAAGACGGAGAAGGCGAAAGAGAAGGATTAGGAGTAGGAGAAGCAAAAGGATAAGCAGAAGCAGAAAGAGACGCAGAAGGAGAAGCAGCACGAGAAGTAGGAGAACCAGGAGAAGCAGAAGCAGGAGAAGCAGAAGAAACAGAAGACGCAGAAGCAGAATGAGAAGCAGAAGGAGAAATTGAAGCAGAAGCAGAAGCAGAAGAAAAAGCAGAAGGAGAAGCAGAAGAAGGAGAAAGAGAAGCAGAAAGAGAAGCAGAACGAGAAGCAGGAGAAGCAGAAGCAGGAGAAGCAGAAGCAGAAGAAACAGAAGAAGGAGAAGAAGCAGAAGCAGAAGGAGAAGCAGAAACAGACGGAGAAGCAGAAAGAGAAGGAGGGGAAGCAGAAGACGCAGAAGCAGGAGAGGCAGAAGCATAAGAATCCGAAGAAGCAGAAGCAGAACCTGAAGCAGAAGGAGAAGCAGGAGAAGCAGAAGAAGCAGAATCTTGAGAAGCAGAATGAGAAGTTGAAGGAGAAACAGAAGCGGAAAGAGAATCCAAAGCAGAAGGAGAAGCAGAAGAAACAGAAGAAGTAGAAGCAGTAGCAGTTGTAGCTGAAGCAGAAGGAGAATCCGAAGGAAAAGCAGAAGAACAAGAAGGAGAAGGAGAAACAAGGAGAAGCAGAAGGAGAAGCAGAAAGAGAAGCAGGTAAAGCAGAAGAAGAAGAAGAAGAAGAAGAAGAAGAAGAAGAAGAAGAAGAAGAAGAAGAAGAAGAAGAAGAAGAAGAAGAAGAAGAAGAAGAAGAAGAAGGAGAATCAGAAGGAGAAGCAGGAGAAGGAGAAGGAGAAGCAGAAGCAGAAGAAGATGCAGAAGGAGGAGCAGGAGAAGCAGAAGTAGCAGAAGCAGAAGGAGAAGCAGGTAAAGCAGAAGAAGCAGAAGCAAAAGAAGGAGAAGCAGAAGCAGAAGAAGAAGAAGGAGCATAAGGACAAGCACAAGCAGAAGGAAAGGCAGAAGGAGAAGCAGGAGAAGCAAAAGAAGCAGAAGCTAAAGGAGAAGCAGAAGTAGGAGAAGGAGAAGGAGGAGAAGCAGAAGCATAAGGAGAAGCCGAAGCGGAATGAGAAGCAGAAAGAGAAGCAGGAGAAGCACAAGAAGCAGAAGCAGGAGAAGCCGAAAGAGAAGAAGCAGAAGAAGCAGAAACAGAAGCAGAAGTAGAAGCAGAAGCAGAAGGAGAAGCAGCAGAAGAAGTAGAACCAGAAATTCAGGCAGGAGAAACAGAAGAAGCAGAATCAGAAGCAGAAAGAGAAGCAAAAAGAGAAGCAGAAGGAGAAGTAGAAGAAGCAGTAGAAGGAGAAGCAGCAGAAGAAGCAGAAAAACAAGCAGGAGAAGCAGAAGCAAAAGAGAAGTAGAAGCAGAAGAAGCAGAAGAAGCAGATGAAGAAGAAGAAGCAGTAGAAGCATAAGAAGCAGAAACAGGAGAAGCAGAAGCAGAAGAACAAAAAGAAGCATAAGAAGCAGAAGCAGCAGCAGAGGGAGAAACAGAAGAAGGAGAAGGAGCAGCAGAAGGTGAAGCAGAAGGAGATGGAGAAGCAGAAAGAGAAGCAGAAACAGAGGGAGAAGAAGAAGGATTATTTGGAGAATCAGAAGAAGCAGAAGCACAAAGAGAAGCAGTAGAAGGAGAAGGAGAAGCAGAAAGCACTGGAAAGGAAAGCAGAAGAAGCA
>NW_012300359.1:0-3545 GCF_000151885.1 Dipodomys ordii | reverse complement strand
TCAGTTACCGCTGTGTCTACTGCTGTGTCCCCGCTGTGTCCCGCTGTGTCCCGCTGTGTCCTTGCTGTGTCCCACGCTGTGTTCCGCTGGGTCCTCGCTTTGTCCTGCGATGTGTCCCGTTGTGTCCCCAGCTGTGTCCCCGCTCTGTCCCGTTGTGTTCCCGCTGTGTCCCTGCTGTGTCCCCACTGTGTACTGCTGTATACTGCTGTGTCCCCCGCTGAGTCCCGCTGTGTCGCCGCTGTGTCTCGCTGTGTCCCGCTGTGTCCCCCACTGTGTCCCTGCTGTGTCCCCACTGTGTCCTGCTGTATACTGCTGTGTCCCCTGCTGAGTCCCGCTGTGTCCCGCTGTGTCCCTGCTGTGTGCCTGCTGTGTCCCGCTGTGTCCCCCGCTGTGTCCCGCTGTGTCCCGCTGTGTCCCCCGCTGTGTCCCCCGCTATGTCCCGCTGTGTCTCCCGCTGTGTCCCACTCTGTCCTTGCTGTGTCCCCCACTGTGTGCCGCTGTGTCTTCGCTGTGTCCCCCGCTGTGTCCCGCTGTGTCCCACTGTGTCGCACTGTGTCCCGTGGTGTCCCTCTTTGTCCCCCGCTGTGTCCCCCGCTGAGTCCCCTCTTTGTGGCCGCTGTGTCCCTCTGTGTCCTCGCTGTGTCCCCCGCTGTCTCCCACTTTGTCCCCCGCTGTGTTCCGCTGTGTCACGCTGTGTCCTCGCTGTGTCCCCAGCTGTGTCCCGCTGTGTCCTCGCTGTGTCCCCCGCTGTGTCCCGTTGTGTCCCCAGCTGTGTACCTCGCTGTGTCCCGCTGTGTCCCCACTGTACCGACGCTGTGTCCCGCTGTGTCCTTGCTGTGTACATGCAGTGTCCCGTTCTGTCCCGCTGTGTCCCCCACTATGTCCCGCTGTGTTCCGCTTTATCCCACACTGTGTTCTGCTGTGTTCCGCATTGTCCCCCTCTGTTTCCCTGCTGTGCCCCGCTGTGTCCAGCTGTGTCCCGCTGTCTCACGCTGTTTCCCCCGCAGAGTCCCGCTGTGTCCCCGCTGTGTCCGACTGTGTCCTTGCTGTGTCCCTTGGTGTGTCCCACTTTGTCCCCCCTGTGTCCGCCACTGTGTCCCGCTGTATACCCCGCTGTGTCCAGCTTTGTCCGCAGCTGTGTCCCCGCTGTGTCCCCCGCGTTGTCCTCGATGTGTCCCTCTGTTTCCCTCTCTGTCCCCCGCTGTGTCCCGTTGTGTCCCCTGCTATGTCCCCCGCTGTGTCCCGCTGTGTACCACGCGGTGTCCCCCGCAGTGTCCAGCTGTGTCCCCGCTGTGTCCCGCTGTGTCCCCCGCTTTGTCCCGCTCTGTGCTTCCACAGTGTCCCCGCTTTGTCCTGCTGTGTCCCACTGTGTCCCGTGTTGTCCCGCTTTGTCCCCCGCTGTGTCCCCAGCTGAGTCCCATCTGTGTCCCCCGCTGTGTCCCGCTGTGTCCCGCTATGTCCCCCACTATGTCCCCGCAGTGTCCCCTCTGTGTCCCTGCTATGTCCCGCTGTGTCCTCGCTGTGTCACCCGCTGTCTACTGCTTTGTCCCCCGCTGTGTTGCGCTGTGTCCTCGCTGTGTCCCCCGCTGTGTCCTGCTGTGTCCCCGCTGTGTCCCCCGCTGTGTCCCCCTGTGTCCCTGCAGTGTCACCGCTGTGTCCCGCTGTGCACCCCGCTGTGTCCAGCTTTGTCCCCGCTGTGTCCCCCGCTCTGTCCCGCTCTGTCTCCCACTGTGTCCCGCTGTGTCCCCCGCTGTGTCCCGCTGTGTCCTCGCTGTGTTCCCCGCTGTGTCCCGCTGTGTACCCCTCTGTGTCCCCCTCTGTGTCCCGCTGTGTCCCTCGCTGTGTCCCGCTTTGTCCCGCTGTGTACTGCTGTGTCCTCACTGAGTCCCCCGTTGTGTCCCCCAGTGTCCCACTGTGTCCCCGCTATGTCCCGCTGTGTCCCGCTGTGTCCCCGCTTTTTTCCCGCTGTGTCACGGTGTGTACCCTGCTGTGTCCAGCTGTGTCCCTGCTCTGTCCCGCTGTGTCCACCACTGTGTCCCGCTGTGTCCCCTGCTGTGTCCCCCGCTGTGTCCCGCTTGTCCCGCCTGTGTCCGCCGCTGTGTCCCGCTGTATCCCCCACTGTGTCCCGCTGTGTCCCCAGCTGTGTCACTGCTGTGTCCCGCTGTGTTCCGCTGTGTCCCCCTGTGTCCTCGTTGTGTATCCTGCAATGCCCCGCTGTGTCCTCGCTGTGTCCCCTGGTGTGTCCCGCTCTGTCCCTCGATGTGTCCCGCTGTGTCACGCTGTGTCCCGCTCTGTCCCCGCTGTGTCCCGCTGTGTCCCCCACTGTTTCCCCCGCTTTGTCCTCGCTGTGTCCCGCTCTTTCCTCACTGTGTCCCCTGCTGTGTCCCCCTGTGTCCCCCGCTGTGTCCCCTTCTGTGTCACGCTGTGTCCCCCGCTGTGTCCCCCGTTGTGTCTCGCTGTTTTCCCCGCTGTGTCCCCCCCTGAGTCCCGCTGTGTCCCGCTGTGTCCTCGCTGTATCCCTCGATCTGTCCCGCTGTGTCCTCACTGTGTCCCCCCTTGTGTCCCGCTGTGCCCTCTGCTGTGTCTGACTGTGTCCCGTTGTGTCCCGCCGTGTCCCTGCTGAGTCCTGCAGTGTCCCCCGCTCTGTCCCCCGCTTTGTCCGGCTGTATCCCCCACTGTGTACTGCTGTGTCCCGCTGTGTCCCCCGCTTTGTCCCGATGTGTGCCTGCAGTGTCCCCGCTTTGTCTTGCTGTGTCCCACTGTGTCCCGTGGTGTCCCGCTTTGTCCCCCGCTGTGTCACCCGCTGAGTCCCATCTGTGTCCCTGCTGTGTCCCGCTGTGTCCTCGCTGTGTCTACCGCTGTCTTCTGCCTTGTCCCACGCTGTGTCCCACTGTGTCCTCGCTGTCTTCCTCTGTGTCCCCGCTGTGTCTCCCGCTGTCTCCCGCTGTGTCCCGCTGTGTCCCCCGCTGTGTCCCGCTGTGTCCCCGCAGTGTCCCCTCTGTGTCCCCGCTATGTCCCGCTGTGTCCTCGCTGTGTCACCCGCTGTCTACCGCTTTGTCCCCCGCTGTGTCCCGCTGTGTCCCGCTGTGTCCTCGCTGTGTCCCCCACTGTGTCCTGCTGTGTCCGTGCTGTGTCCCCCGCTGTGTCCCGCTGTGTACCCCCAGTGTCACCGCTGTGTCCAACTTTGTCCTGCTCTGTCCCGTGCTGGCCTGCTGTGTCCCCTTTTGTGTGCCCCACGTTGTCCTCGCTGTGTCCCTCTGTTTAACTCTGTGTCCCCCGCTGTGTCCCCTTGTGTCCCCGCTGTGTCCCCCGCTGTGTCCCGCTGTGTACCACGCTGTGTCCCGCTGTGTCCCCCGCTGTGTTCCGCTATGTCCCCAGCTGGGTCCAGCTGTGTCCCCCACTGTGTCTGGCTGTTTCCCCTGCTGTGTCCCCCGCTGTGTCTGGCTGTGTCCCCTGCAGTGTCCCGCTGTGACCAATGTTGTGTCCCCGTTGTGTCTGGCTGTGTCCCCAATTTGTCCCGCTGTGTCGCGCTGTGTCCCCGTTTT
>NW_012300358.1:0-3545 GCF_000151885.1 Dipodomys ordii | reverse complement strand
AACAGACGGAGAAGCAGAAGAAGAAGAAGCAGAAGCAGAAGAAGAAGCAGAAGGAAAAGCACAAGCAGAAGGAGATGCAGAAGGAGTAGCAGGAGAAGCAGAAGAAGCAGAAGCAGAAGGAGAAGAAGAAGGAGAAGAAGCAGAATCAGAAGAAGCAGAAGGAGAAGTAGAAAGAGAAGCCGACGAAGAGAAGCAGAACGAGAAGCAGGAGAATCAGAAGAAGCAGAGCGGGAGAAGCAGAAGAAGAAGAAACAGAAGAAATAGAAGGAGCAGAAGCAGAAGGAGAAGCAGAAGCAGAAGGAGAAGCAGAAAGAGAAGCAGAAGAAGCAGAAGAAGCAGGAGAAGCAGAAGCAGAAGAAACAGGAGAAGCCGAAGAAGCAGAAGCAGAAACTGAAGCAGAAGGAGAAACAGAAGAAGCACAATCTGAAGCAGAAGCAGAAGAAACAGAAATAGTAGAATAAGCAGAAGCAGAAGCAGCAGGAGAAGCAGAAGAAGAAGATGGAGAAGGCGAAAGAGGAAGATTACGAGTAGGAGAAGCAAAAGGATAAGCAGAAGCAGAAAGAGACGCAGAAGGAGAAACAGCAAGAGAAGTAGGAGAAGCAGGAGAAGCAGAAGCAGGAGAAGCAGAAGAAACAGAAGACGCAGAAGCAGAATGAGAAGCAGAAGGAGAAATTGAAGCAGAAGCAGAAGCAGAAGGAGAAACAGAAGCAGAAGGAGAAGCAGAAGAAGGATAAGGAGAAGGAGAAGCAGAAAGAGAAGCCGAACGAGAAGCACGAGAAGCAGAAGCAGGAGAAGCAGAAACAGAAGAAACAGAAGAAGGAGAAGAAACAGAAGGAGAAGCAGAAACAGAAGGAAAAGCAGAAAGAGAAGCAGGAGAAGCAGAAGAAGCAGCAGCAGGAGAAGCAGAAGCAGAAGAAGCAGAAGCAGAACCTGAAGCAGAAGGAGAAGCAGGAGAAGCAGAAGAAGCAGAATCTGGAGAAGAAGGAGAACCAGAAGGAGAAGCAGAAGCAGAAAGAGAAGCAAAAGCAGAAGGAGAAGCAGAAAGAGAAGCAGAAGAAACAGAAGAAGCAGAAGCAGAAGCAGTAGCAGAAGTAGCTGAAGATGCAGAAGCAGATAGAGAAGCAGCAGGAATAGCAGAATAACGAGAAGGAGAAACAGAAGGAGAAGAAGAATCAGAAGCAGGAGGAGAAGCAGGAAAAACAGAAGAAGAAGAAACAGACGGAGAAGCAGAAGAAGGAGAAGTAGAAGCAGAAGAAGAAGCAGAAGGAAAAGCACAAGCAGAAGGAGATGCAGAAGGAGTAGCAGAAGAAGCAGAAGCAGAAGGAGAAGAAGAAGGAGAAGAAGCAGAATCAGAAGAAGCAGAAGGAGAAGTAGAAAGAGAAGCCGACGAAGAGAAGCAGAACGAGAAGCAGGAGAAGCAGAAGAAGCAGAGCGTGAGAAGCAGAAGCAAAAGAAACAGAAGAAATAGAAGGAGCAGAAGCAGAAGGAGAAGCAGAAGCAGAAGGAGAAGCAGAAAGAGAAGCAGGAGAAGCAGGTGAAGCAGGAGAAGCAGAAGCAGAAGAAACAGGAGAAGCCGAAGAAGCAGAAGCAGAATCTGAAGCAGAAGGAGAAACAGAAGAAGCACAATCTGAAGCAGAAGCAGAAGAAACAGAAATAGTAGAATAAGCAGAAGCAGAAGCACCAGGAGAAGCAGAAGAAGAAGAAGAAGAAGAAGGCGAAAGAGAAGGATTAGGAGTAGGAGAAGCAAAAGGATAAGCAGAAGCAGAAAGAGACGCAGAAGGAGAAGCAGCACGAGAATTAGGACAAGCAGGAGAAGCAGAAGCAGGAGAAGCAGAAGAAACAGAAGACGCAGAAGCATAACGAGAAGCAGAAGGAGAAATTGAAGCAGAAGCAGAAGCAGAAGGAGAAGCAGAAGCAGAAGGAGAAGCAGGAGCAGGAGAAGCAGAAAGATAAGCAGAACGAGAAGCAGGAGAAGCGGAAGCAGGAGAAGCAAAAGCAGAAGAAACAGAAGAAGGAGAAGAAGCAGAAGCAGAAAAAGAAGCAGAAACAGAAGGAAAAGCAGAAAGAGAAGCAGGAGTAGCAGAAGAAGCAGCAGCAGGAGAAGCAGAAGCAGAAGAAGCCAAAGAAGCAGAAGCAGGACCTGAAGTAGAAGGAGAAGCAGTAGAAGCAGAAGAAGCAGAATCTGGAGAAGGAGAAGGAGAAGCAGAAGCAGAAAGAGAAGCAAAAGCAGAAGGAGAAGCAGAAGGAGAAGCAGAAGAAGCCGAGGCAGTAGCAGAAGAAGCAGAAGATTCAGAAGCAGAAGGAGAAGCGAAAGGAAAAGCAGAAGAACTAGAAGGAGAAGGAGAAGGAGAAACAGAAGGAGAAGCAGAAGGAGAAGCAGAAGAAGGAGCATGAGAAGGAAAAGCAGAAAGAGCAGCAGAAGGAGAAGCAGGAGATGTAGAAACAGGAGAAGTAGAAGCAGAAGAAACACGAGAAGGACAAGAAGCAGAAGCAGAAGGAGAAGCAAAAACAGAAGGAGAAGCAGAAAGAGACGGAGGGGAAGCAGAAGAAGCAGAAGCAGGAGAAGCAGAAGCAGAAGAATCCGAAGAAGCAGAAGCAGAACCTGAAGAAGAAGGAGAAGCAGGAGAAGCAGAAAAAGCAGAATCTGGAGAAGCAGAATGAGAAGTGAAGGAGAAGCAGAAGCGGAAAGAGAATCAAAAGCAGCAGGAGAAGCAGAAGAAACATAAGAAGCAGAAGCAGTAGCAGTTGCAGCAGAAGTAGAAGGAAAAGCAGAAGAACGAGGAGGAGAAGGAAAAACAGAAGCAGAAGCAGAAGGAGAATCAGAAGGAGAAGCAGAAGAAGCAGAAGGAGAAGCAGAAGCAGAAGAAGCAGCAGAAGGAGAAGAAGAAGCAGAAGAAGATGCAGAAGGAGAAGCTGGAGAAGCAGAAGAAGCAGACGCAGAAGAAGTAGAAGTAGGAGAAGGAGAAGGAAGAGCAGCAGAAGCAATAGGAGAAGCAGAAGGAGAAGCAGAAGCAGAATGAGAAGCAGAAAGAGAAGCAGTAGAAGCAGAAGAAGCAGGAAAACAGAAGCAGAAGAAAGAGATGAGGAAGAAGAAGAAGAAGAAGAAGAAGAAGAAGAACAAGAAGAAGAAGAAGAAGAAGAAGAAGAAGGATGAGGAGGAGGAGAAGAAGGAGAAGCATAAGGAGAAGCAGTAGAAGCAGAAGCAGCAGAAGCAGGAGAAGCAGAAGAAAAAGAATAAGCATAAGAAGCAGAATCAGAGGGAGTAGTAGAAGACAGAGAAAGAGCAGCAAAAGGAGAAGCAGAAGGGGAAGCAGAAGGAGAAGAAGATGCAGAAGGAGAAGCAGGAGAAGCAGAAGAAGCAGAAGTAGGAGAAGGAGAAGGAGAAGGAAGGGCAGCAGAAGCAATAGGAGAAGCAGAAGGAGAAGCAGAAGCAGAATGAGAAGCAGAAAGACAAGCAGTAAGAGCAGAAGAAGCAGGAAAAGCAGAAGCAGACGAAAGAGAAGAAGAAGAAGACGAAGAAGAAGAAGAAGAAGAAGCATAATGAT
>NW_012300357.1:0-3545 GCF_000151885.1 Dipodomys ordii | reverse complement strand
AGCAGGCCACAGTGGGCCACAGTGGGGACACAGCAGGACACAGCGGGACACAGCGGGGGACACACCGGGGGAGAGCAGGCACACAGCGGGACACAGCGGGACACAGCGGGGAACACAGCGGGACAAACAGCGGGACACAGCAGGACACAGCGGGGGACACAGCATGGACACAGCGGGTCACAGCGGGGAATTAGTGTAGGACACAGCGGAGGACACAACGGGATACAGAAGGACACAGCGAGGACACAGCGGGACACATGAGGACACAGCGGGGACACAGCGGGGACTCAGCGGGGGACACAGTGGGACACAGTGGGGACACAGAGGGACTCAGCGGTTAAACAGCGAGGACACACCAGGGACACAGCGGGACACAGCGGAGACATTGCAGGGACACAGTGAGACACGGCTAGGACACAGCGGGACACAGCATGGGATACAGCGGGGGAAAGCGGTGACACACCGGCGGACAGCGGGGACACAGCGGGACACAGCGGGACACAACGGGGGACACAGCGGGACACAGTGGGGGACACAGCGGGACACAGCTGGGGACACATCGAGGCCACAGCGGTACACAGCTGGGAAACTGCGGGGGACACAGTGGGACACTGCGGGGGACACAGAGGGACTTAGCGGTTACACAGTTAGGACATACAAGGAACACAGCGGGACACAGCGGGGAAACAGCGGGGACACAGCGGGACACTGCAGGACCCAGTGGGGACAGAGCATGGACACAGCGGGACACAGAGGGGGACACAGCAGGGGACACAGCGGGACACAGCGGGGAAACAGCAGGACACAGCGGGGCCACAGCGGGACAAAGCAGGACACAGCTGGACACAGCGGGGACACAGCAGGGCACACAGCGGGGGACAGCGTGGACACACCCGGACACAGCAGGACACAGCGGGAAACAGCGGGGACACAGGGGGGGACACAGCGGGACACAGCGAGGGACACAGCGGGACAAAGAGGGACACAGTGGGGACAGAGTGGGACACAGCGGGGATACAGCGGAACACAGTGGGGACACAGCGGGGGACAGCAGGAAGCCACAGCAGGGACACAGCGGGGACACATCGGTACACAGCGGGACACAGGGGGTACACAGCAGGACACCGTGGGACACAGCGGGACACAGCGGGGGACACAGCGGGACACAGCGGGGGACATAGCGAGGACCCAGCGGGACACAGCGGGACACAGCGTAGATACAGCGGGCACACAGCGTTACACAGCGTGGTACACAGCTGTGGACACAACGAAATACAGTGGGGGCACAGCGGGACACAGCGGGACACAGTGGGACACAGCGGGGACAAAGCGTGATACACAGCGGGGGACAGAGCGGGAGACAGCGGAGGACACAGCAAGGACACAGCGGGACACAGCGGGGACTCAGCGGGGGACACAGCGGGACACAGCGGGGAACACAGCGAGGACACAACGGCACCCAGCAGGACACAGCGTCGATACAGCGGGGACACAGGGTTACACAGCGTGGTACCCAGCTGTGGACACAACGGGACAGAGTGGGGGCACAGGGAGACACAGCGGGACACAGCGAGGACACAGCAGGACACATTGGTGACACAGCGGGGAAAACAACAGGACAAAGTAGCAGACACAGCGGGGGACACAGCGCGACACAGCAAGACATAGCATGGACACAGCAGTAGACACATCGGGACATAGCGGGGGACACAGCTGGGGACACAACGGGACACAGCGGAGGACACAGCGAGGACACAGCAGGACCCACCGGGACCCAGCGGGGGACACAGCGAGGACACAGCAGGACACAGCGGGGGACACAGTGAGGACACAGCGGGGGACACAGCGGGACACAGCGGGGAACACAGCGAGGACACAGCGGGACCCAGCGGGACACAGCGTCAATACAGCGGGCACACAGCGTTACACAGCGTGGTACTCAGCTGTGGACACAACGGGACACAGTGGGGGCACAGCCGGACACAGCGGGACACAGTGGGACACAGCGGGACAAAGCGTGAGACACAGCGAGGGACAGAGCGGGAGACAGCGGGGAACACAGCGAGGACACAGCGGGACACAGCGGGACACAGCGTCGATTCAGCGGGGACACAGCGTTACACAGCGTAGTACACATCTGTTTACACAACGGGACACAGTGGGGGCACAGCCGTACACAGCGGGACACAGTGGGACACAGCGGGGACAAAGCGTGAGACACAGCAGGGGACAGAGAGGGAGACAGCAGGGGACACAGCGAGGAAACAGCGGGACAAAGCGGTGACACAGCGGGGACTCAGCGGGGGACACAGCGGGACACAGCGGGGGACACAGCGGGACACAGCAGGGGACATAGCGAGGACCCAGCGGGACACAGCGGGACACAGCGTAGATACAGCGGGCACACAGCGTTACACAGCATGGTACACAGCTGTGGACACAACGAAATACAGTGGGGGCACAACGGGACACAGCGGGACACAGTGGGACACAGCGGGGACAAAGCGTGAGACACAGCGGGGGACAGAGCGGGAGACAGCGGAGGACACAGCGAGGACACAGCGGGACACAGCGGGGACTCAGCGGGGGACACAGCGGGAGACAAAGAGGGACACCACGGAACACAGCAGGACACAGCGGGAAACAGCAGTGACCCTGCGGGGACACAGTGGGACACAGCTGGGGACACAGCGGGACACAGAGGGGGACAGAGCGGGAAACAGAGGGGGACAGAGCGTGGGACACAGCGAGACACAGCAGGGACAAAGCTGGACACAGCGGGGTACACTTAGGGACACAGCGGGGACGCAGCGGGGAAACAGCGTGACACAGCAGGACACAGCGGGACACAGCGGGGGACACATCAGTACACAGCTGGACAAAGCTGGACACAGCGGGGACACAGCAGAGACACAGCGGGGGACACAGCCGGACAGAGTGGGGTACACAGCTGGGGACACAGCGAGGACACAGCGGGACACAGCGGGACACATCGGGATCACTGCGGGAACATAGCGGGACACAGTGGGGTACACAGCGGGACACAGCGGGACACAGCTGGGGACACAGCGGGGACACAGCGGGACACAGCGGAACACAGCGGGAGACAAAGCGGGAGACAGCGGGGCACACAGCGAGGACACTGGGGGACATAGAGGCGACACAGAGGGGACTCAGCGGGGGACACAGCATGGGACAAAGTGGGACACCACGGGACACAGTGTTACACAGCGGGACACAGCGGGGACACAGCAGGAAAAAGCGGGGGAAACAGTGGGCCACAGCGGGGGACACAGCGGGGGACAGCGGAGACAGAGAGTGGCCACAGCGAGACACAACGGTGACACAGCTGGACTCAGCGGGGTATACAGCAGGACACTACGGGCACACAGCGTGGGACACATCGTGACACAGCGGGACAAAGCGGGAGACATAGCGGTACACAACATGCATACAGCGGGGACACAGTGGGACTCATCGGGAGACAGCGGGGGACAAAGCGGGATTCAGTGCGGGGACCTAGTGAGGACACAGCGGGACACAGC
>NW_012300356.1:0-1919 GCF_000151885.1 Dipodomys ordii | reverse complement strand
ACAGCAGTACACAGCGGGACACAGCGGGACACAGCAGGGACACAGCGGGACACAGCGAGGTAAACAGCTGGGGACACAACGGGACACAGTGGGGGCACAGCCGGACACAGCGGGACACAGCGGTACACAGCGGGGACACTGCGGAAACATAGTGGGACACAGCGGGGTACACAGCGGGACACAGCGGGACACAGCTTGGGACACAGCGGGGACAAAGCGGCAGACAGCGGGGGACACAGCGAGGACACAGCGGGACAAAGCGGCAACACAGACGGGACTCAGCGGGACAAAGCGGGGGACACAGCGTGACGCAGCGGGACACAGCAGTGGACACAGCGGGGGATAGCGGAGACAGAGAGGGGCCAAAGCGAGACACAGCGGTAATACAGCTGGACACAACGGAGTACACAGCGGGACACAGCGGGCACACAGCGGCGACACAGCGTGACAGAGCGGGACACAGCAGGGAACACAGCAAGGAAACAGCGGGACCCAGTGGGACACAGCGTCGATACAGCGGGACACAGCGGGGTACACAGCTGGGGACACAACGGGACACAGCGGGAGATACAGCGAGGACACAGTGTGACCAAGCAGGACACAGCGGGGACTCAGCGGGACCCAACGGGGAAACCAGCGAGGACATAGTGGGACACAGCGGGGGACACAGCGAGAACACAGTGGGGGACACAGCGAGGACACAGCGGGACCCAGCGGGACACAGCGTCGATACAGCGGGCACACAGCGTTACACAGCGTGGTACACAGCTGTAGACACAACGGGACTCAGTGGGGGCACAGCGGGACACAGCGGGACACAGTGGGACACAGCGATGACAAGGCGGGGACTCAGCGAGGGACACAGCGGGGGACAAAGAGGGACACCACGGAACACAGCGGGACACAGCGGGAAACAGCAGTGACCCTGCCTGGACACAGTGGGACACAGCGGGGGACACAGCGGGGGACAGTGGAGACAGAGAGTGGCCACAGCGAGACAAGGCGTTGACATAGCTGGACACAGCGGGGTACACAGCGGGACACAGCGGGCACACAGCGGGGACAAAGCGGGACACAGCGGGACACAGCGGGGACACAGTGGGACACAGCGGGATAAAGCGGACGACACAACGGGACACAGCAGGCGACACAACGGGAAACAGCAGGCACACAGCAGGAGACACAGCGGGACACAGAAGGACACAGCAGGTACAGAGCGGGACACAGCCGGACACAGCGGGACAGAGCGGGGGGCACAGCGGGACACAGTGGGGGACCCAGTGAAGACACAGCGGGACACAGCAGGGGACACAGCGAGGACACAGCGGGGGACACAGCGGGGGACACAGCGGGACACAGCGGGCAACACAGCGAGGACACAGTGGGACACAGCGGGGTACACAGTGAGGACACAGCGGGACACAGCCGGGGAAAAAGCGGGACATAGCGGGGGCACAGCAGTGGACAAAGGGGGACACAGCGGGGGACACAGCCGTACACAGCAGGGTAAAAACTGGGGGACACAGCGGGACACAATGCGACACAGCAGGGGACACAGCGAGGACACAGTGGGTCACAGCGGGACACAGCGTGGGACAAAGCAGGAGACAGTGGGGGACACAGCGAGGACACAGCTGGACACAGCTGGGTACACAGCGGGACACAGCGGGGGACACAGAAGGGTACACAGAGGGACACAGTGAGAAACACAGCGAGGTCACAGCGGGGGCCAAAGCAGGACAACACGGGACACAGTGTTACAAAGTGGGACACAGCGGGTCAGAGCCGGGGTTACTGCGGGACACAGCGGGGGACACAGAGGGGTACACAACGGGACACAGCCGGGAAACACAGCGTGACACAGCGGGACACACCGGGACACAGCGTCATACAGCGGGGACAGAGCGGGTCACAGCAGG
>NW_012300355.1:0-3545 GCF_000151885.1 Dipodomys ordii | reverse complement strand
GAGAAGGACAAGAAGCAGAAGCAGAAGTAGATGCAGAAAGAGAAGGAGGGGAAGCAGAAGAAGCAGAAGCAGGAGAAGCAGAAGCATAAGAATCCGAAGAAGCAGAAGAAGAACCTGAAGCAGAAGGAGAAGCAGGAGAAGCAGAAGAATCAGAATCTGGAGAAGCAGAATGAGAAGCAGAAGGAGAAGCAGAAGCAGAAAGAGAATCAAAAGCAGAAGGAGAAGCAGAAGAAACAGAAGAAGCAGAAGCAGTAGCAGTTGTAGCAGAAGCAGTAGGAAAAGCAGAAGGAAAAGCAGAAGAACAAGAAGGAGAAGTAGAAACAGAAGGAGAAGCAGAAGGAGAAGCAGAAAGAGAAGCAGGTAAAGCAGAAGAAGAAGCAGAAGGAGAATCAGAAGGAGAAGCAGAAGAAGGAGAAGGAGAATCAGAAGCAGAAGAAGATGGAGAAGGAGAAGCAGAAGAAGCAGAAGGAGAAGCAGGAAAAGCAGAAGAAGCAGAAGCAAAAGGTGAAGCAAAAGAAGGAGAAGGAGAAGCAGAGGTAGAAGAAGAAGCATAAGGACAAGCACAAGCAGAAGGAGATGAAGAAGGAGAAGCAGGAGAAGCAGAAGAAGCAGAAGCTGAAAGAGAAGCAGAAGTAGGAGAAGGAGAAGGAGGAGAAGCAGAAACAGAAGGAGAAGCAGAAGCAGAATGAGAAGCAGAAAGAGAAGCAGGAGGAGGACAAGAAGCAGAAGCAGGAGAAGCCGAAAGAGAAGAAGCAGAAACAGAAGCAGAAGGAGAAGCAGAAGCAGAAGGAGAAGCAGCAGAAGAAGTAGAACCAGAAATTCAGGCACGAGAAACAGAAGAAGCAGAAGCAGAAGGAGAAGCAAAAAGAGAAGCAGAAGGAGAAGTAGAAAAAGCAGCAGAAGAAGCAGAAAAACAAGCAGGAGAAGCAGAAGCAGAAAGAGAAGTAGAAGCAGAAGAAGCAGAAGAAGAAGCAGTAGAAGCATAAGAAGCAGAAGCAGGAGAAGCAGAACCAGAAGAAAAAGAAGAAGCATAAGAAGCAGAAGCAGAGGGAGAAACAGAAGAAGTAGAAGGAGCAGCAGAAGGTGAAGCAGAAGGAAATGCAGAAGCAGAAAGAGAAGCAGAAATAGAAGAAGAAGAAGGAGAAGTTGGAGAATCAGAAGAAGCAGAAGCAGAAAGAGAAGCAGAAGAAGGAGAAGGAGAAGCAGAAGGAGAAGGACAAGCAGGAGAAGCAGAAGAAGCAGAAGCGGGAGAAGCAGAAGAAGAAGAAGAAACAGAAGAAGGAGAAGGAGCAGAAGGAGAAGCAGAAGCAGAAGGAGAAGCAGAAAGAGAAGCAGAAGAAGCAGAAGAAGCAGTAGCAGGAGAAGCAGAAGCAGAAGAAACAGAAGAAGCCGAAGAATCAGAAGGAGAACCTGAAGCAGAAGGAGAAGCAGAAGCAGCAGAAGCTGGAAAAGCAGAAGCAGAAGAAACCGAACAAGCAGAAGAAGCAGAAGCAGAACGAGAAGCAGAAGAAGAAGGAGAAAGAGAAGGATTAGGAGTAGGAGGAGCAGAAGCAGAATAAGAAGCAGAAAGAGAAGCAGAAGAAGAAGCAGAAGGAGAAACAGAAGAAGAAGAAGCAGAATGAGAAGCACAAGAAGGAGAAATTGATGGAGAAGGAGAAGGAGACGGAGAAGCAGAAGGAGAAGTAGGAGAAGCAGAAGAAGAAGAATCAGGAGAAGCAGAAACAGAAGAAGCAGAAGGAGAAGAGCAGAAGCAGAAGGAGAAGCAGAAGAAGCAGAAGCTGAAGCAGAAGAAGAAGAAACAGAAAAAGCAGAAGAAGCAGAAGAAGAAGCAGCAGGAGAAACAGAAGAAGAAGAAGGAGAAGGAGAAAGAGAAGGATTAGGAGTAGGAGAAAGAGAAGGAAAAGCAGAAGCAGAAAGAGAAGGAGAATGAGAAGGAGAAGCAGGAGAAGCAGAAGAAGCAGCAGCAGGAGAAGCAGAAGCAGAAGAAACATAGGAAGGAGAAGAAGCAGAAGGAGAAGCAGAAACAGAAGGAAAAGCAGAAAGAGAAGCAGGAGAAGCAGAAGAAGCAGCAGCAGGAGAAGCAGAAGCAGAAGCAGAAGAAGCCGATGAAGCAGAAGCAGAACCTGAAGCAGAAGGAGAAGCAGGAGAAGCAGAAGAAGCAGAATCTGGAGAAGCAGAAGGAGAAGCAGAAGCAGAAAGAGAAGCAAAAGCAGAAGGAGAAGCAGAAGGGGAAGCAGAAGAAACAGAAGAAGCAGAGGCAGTAGCAGAAGAAGCAGAAGATGCAGAAGCAGAAGGAGAAGCAGAAGGAAAAGCAGAAGAACGAGAAGGAGAAGGAGTAGGAGAAACAGAAGGAGAAGCAGAAAGAGAAGCAGAAGAAGGAGCAGGAGAAGGAAAAGCAGCAGGAGAAGCAGAAAGAGCAGCAGAAGGAGAAGCAGAAGCAGAAGCAGAAGTAGAAGCAGAAGAAGGAGAACCAGAAGGAGAAGCATAAAGAGAAACAGAAGGAGAAGCAGAAGCAGGAGAAGCAGAATCAAAAGAAATAGAAGAAGGATAAGAAGCAGAAGCAGAAAGAGAAGCAGAAACAGAAGTAGAAACAGAAATAGAAGCAGAAGAAGCTGAAGAAGCAGAAGCAGAACCTCAAGCAGAAGGAGAAGCAGGAGAAGCAGAAGAAGCAGAATCTGGAGAAGAAGGAGAACCAGAAGGACAAGCAGAAGCAGAAAGAGAAGCAAAAGCAGAAGGAGAAGCAGAAAGAGAAGCAGAAGAAACAGAAGAAGCAGAAGCAGTAGCAGAAGAAGCTGAAGATGCAGAAGCAGATAGAGAAGCAGAAGGAATAGCAGAATAACGACAAGGAGAAACAGAAGGAGAAGAAGAATGAGAAGCAGAAGGAGAAGCAGGAAAAACAGAAGAAGCAGAAACAGACGGAGAAGCAGAAGAAGGAGAAGCAGAAGCAGAAGAAGAAGCAGAAGGAAAAGCACAAGCAGAAGGAGATGCAGAAGGAGTAGCAGGAGAAGCAGAAGAAGCAGAAGCAGAAGAAGAAGGAGAAGAAGCAGAATCAGAAGAAGCAGAAGGAGAAGTAGAAAGAGAAGCCGACGAAGAGAAGCAGAACGAGAAGCAGGAAAGCAGAAGAAGCAGAGCGGGAGAAGCAGAAGAAGAAGAAACAGAAGAAATAGAAGGAACAGAAGCAGAAGGAGGAGCAGAAGCAGAAGGAGAAGCAGAAAGAGAAGCAGGAAAAGCAGAAGAAGCAGAAGCAGGAGAAGCAGAAGCAGAAGAAACAGGAGAAGGACAAGAAGCAGAAGCAGAGGGAGAAGCAGAAACAGAAGGAGAAGCAGAAAGAGAAGGAGGTTAAGCAGAAGAAGAAGAAGTAGGAGAACCAGAAGCATAAGAATCCGAAGAAGCAGAAGCAGAACCTGAAGCAGAAGGAGAAGCAGGAGAAGCAGAAGAAGCAGAATCTGGAGAAGCAGAATGAGAAGCTGAAGGAGAAGCAGAAGCAGAAAGAGAATCAAAAGAAGGAGAAGCGGAAGAAACAGAAGAAGCAGAAGCAGTAGCAG
>NW_012300354.1:0-3546 GCF_000151885.1 Dipodomys ordii | reverse complement strand
TTCACAAGCGGGACACAGCGGTGACATAGCTGGACAGAGCGGGGTACACAGCGGGTACACAGCGGGCACACCGGGGACACAGCGGGACACAGCGGGACACAGTGGGGACACAGTGGGACACAGCGGGACAAAGCGGGGGACACAGCGGGACACAGCTGGGAACACAGCGGGTCACAGCGGGACACAGCGGGAACACAGCTGGACACAGCGGGGTACACAGTGGGACACAGCGGGACACAGCCGGGGAAAAAGCGGGACACAGCGGGGACACAGCAGTGGACACAGCGGGGGAAACAGTGGGGGACACAGCCGGACACAGCGGGGGAAACAGTGGGGGACACAGTGGGACACAGTGGGACACAGCGGGGGACACATGGGGAACACAGCGGGACACAGCGGGGACACAGCGGGACTCAGCGGGGGACACAGCAGTATACAGCAGGACACAGCGGGGACACAGCAGGGACACAGCGGGGGACACAGCGGGACACAGCGGGACACAGCGGGGAACACAGCGGGACACAGAGGGGGACACAGAGGGGTACACAGCGGGACACAGCTGGGAACACAGCGGGTCACAGCCGGACACAGCAGGAACACAGCTGGACACAGCGGGGTACACAGCGGGACACAGGGGGCACACAGTGGGGACTCAGCGGGGGACAAAGCGGGACACAGCGGGTCACAGCGGGGGACACAGCGGGACACAGCGGGGGACACAGAGGGGTACACAGCTGGACACAGCCGGGAACACAGCGCGGACACAATGGGACACACTGGGACACAGCGGGACACAGCGGTACACAGCGGGACACAGGGGGGGACACAGTGGGACAAAGCGGGGACACAGCAGGACACAGCGGGACACAGCGGGGGACACAGCGGTACACAGCTTGGGACACAGCGAGGACAAAGCGGGACACAGCGGGCACAGCGGGGACACAGCAGGGACACAGCAGGGACACAGTGAGGGACACAGCGGGGGACAAAGCGGGACACAATGAGGAACACATCGAGGACACAGCGGGACCCAGCAGGACACAGGGTCAATACAGAGGGGACACAGCGGGACACAGCGGGGTACACAGCTGAGGACACAACGGGACACAGCGGTGGACACAGCGAGGACACAGCGGGACACAGCGGGGACACTGCGGGAACATAGCAGGACACAGCGGGTACAGAGCGGGACACAGCGGGGTCACAGAGTGGTACAAAGCGGGACACATCGGGAAACAAAGCGAGGTCACAGCGGGGGACAAAGCAGGACAACACGGAACACAGTGTGACACAGCGGGACACAGCGGGACACAGCGGGGTACACAGAGGGACAAGGCGGGCACACAGCGGGGACACAGCGGGACACAACGGGACACAGCGGGGACACAGTGGGACACAGCGGGACAAAGCGGCAGACACAGCGGGACACAGCAGGCACACAGCGGGGTCACAGCGGGACACAGCGGGACACAGCGGGGACAGAGCGGGACACAGCCGGACAGAGCGGGACACAGCAGGGGACACAGTGGGACACAGTTGGGGACCCAGTGAGGACACAGCGGGACACAGCAGGGGACACAGCGAGGACACAGCGGGGGACACAGCGGGGGACACAGCAGGGACAAAGCGTGAGACACAGCGGGGGACAGAGTGGGAGAAAGCAGGGGACACAGCGAGGACACAGCGGGACACAGTCGGACACAGCGGGACACAGCGGGGGACACAGCGGGACACAGCGGGGGAAACAGCGAGGACATAGCGGGGGACACAGCAGGGGACACAGCGGGACACAGCGGGGAACACAGCGAGGACACAGCGGGACACAGCGGGACACAGCATCGATACAGAGGGGACTCAGCGGAGGACACAGCGGGGGACACAGCGGGGACAAAGCATGAGACACAGCGAGGGACAGAGCGGGAGACAGTGGGGGACACAGCCGGACACAGCAGGGGAAACAGTGGGACACAGCAGGGGACACAGAGAGGACACATTGGGACACAGCGGGGGACACAGTGAGGACACAGCGGGACACAGCCGGAGAAAAAGTGGGACACAGCGGGGACACAGCAGTGGACACAGCGGGACACAGCGGGGGACACAGCCGGACACAGCAGGGGAAACAGTGGGGGACACAGCGGGACACAGTGGGACACAGCGCGGGACACATGGGGGACACAGCGGGACACAGCAGGGACACAGCGGGACTCAGCGGGGGACACAGCAGTATACAGCAGGACACAGTGGGGACACAGCAGGGACACAGCGGAAACACAGCTGGACAGAGCGGGGACACAGCTGGGGACACAACGGGACACATCTTGGGACACAGCGAGGACCCAGCGGAACACAGTGTGGGACACAGCGAGGACACAGCGGGACACAGCAGACACAGCGGGGACACAGCAGTAGACACAGCGGGAACCAGTGGGGGACACAGCGGGACACAGCGGGGACTCACCAGGGGACACAGCGGGGGACAAACTGGGACACCACGGGACACAGTGGGACACAGCGGGACACAGCGGGGACACTGCAGGAACATAGCGGGACACAGCGGGGTACACAGCGGGACACAGCAGTGGACACAGCGGGGACACAGCGGGACGAGGGGGACACAGCGAGGACACAGCGGGTCACAGCGGGACACAGCATGGGACAAAGCAGGAGACAGCGGGGGACACAGCGAGGACACAGCTGGACACAGCAGGGTACCCAGCGGGACACAGCGGGAGACACAGAAGGGTACACAGCTGGACACAGCGAGAAACACAGCGAGGTCACAGCGGGGGCCAAAGCAGGACAACACGGGACACAGTGTGACACAGTAGGACACAGCGGGGACACTGCAGGGGCCCAGCGGGACAAAGCGGGTGACACAGCGGGACACAGCGGGACACAGCGGGAGACACAGCGGGGGACAGCAGGGGACAGAGAGGGGACACAGCAGGAGACACTAAGGGGGACAACAGGGGACAGAGAGGGGACACAGGGGGACACAGCGGAAACACAGCTGGACACAGCGGGGTACACAGCGGGACTCAAGGGGCACACAGTGGGGACACAGCAGGGGACAAAGCGGGACACAGCGGGTCACAGCGGGGGACACAGCGGGACAAAGCAGGGGACACAGAGGGGTACACAGCGGGACACAGCCGGGAACACAGCGTGGACACAGCGATACACAGCGGGACACAGCGGGGGACACAGTGGGACACAGCGGGGACACAGCAGGACACAGCGGGACACAGCAGGGGACACAGCGTTACACAGCTTGGGACACAGTGAGGACAAAGCGGGACACAGCGGGACACAGTGAGGACACAGCAGGGACACAGCAGGGACACAGCGGGGGACACAGCGGGGGACACAGCGGGACACAACGGGGAACACATCGAGGACACAGCGGGACACAGCAGGACACAGCGTCGATACAGAGGGGACACAGCGGGACACAGCGGGGTACACAGCTGAGGATACAACGGGACACAGCGGTGGACACAGCGAGGACACAGCGGGACACAGCGCGGACACTGCGGGAATCAT
>NW_012300353.1:0-3546 GCF_000151885.1 Dipodomys ordii | reverse complement strand
ACAGAGTGGGACACAATGAAGGACACAGAGTGGGACAGCAGAGACATGTTTAGGGAACACAGCGGGACACAGCGGTGACACAGCTGGACACAACGGGGTACACAGCGGGACACAGCGGTCACACAGCGGGGACACAGCAGGACACAGCAGGACACAGCGGGGACAGAGCGGGACACAGCGGGACACAGCGGGACACAGCGGGGGACACAGCGAGGACACAGGGGGACAGAGAGGGGGCCACAGCGAGGACACAGTGGGGGACACAGCGGGGGAGACAGCGGAGGACACAGCGGGACACAGCGTCGATACAGCGGGGATACAGCGTAACACAGCGTGGTACACAGCTGTGGACACAACGGGAAACAGTGGGGACACAGCGGGAGGCAGCGGGACACACTGGGACACAGCGGGGACAAAGCGTGAGACACAGCGGTGGACAGAGCTGGACACAGCGGTGACACAGCGGGGACTCTGCGGGGGACACAGCGGGGGACAAAGCGGGACACCACGGAACACAGCGGGACATAGCGCGAAACTGCAGTGACCCTGCGGGGACACAGCGGGACACAGCGGGGGACACAGCAGGGGACACAGCAAGGACACAGCGGGACACAGCGGGGGACACAGCAGGACACAGCGGGGGACACAGCGGGACACAGACGGGAACACAGCGGGGAACACAGCGGGACACACCGGGACACAGCGGGGGACAGAGGGGGAACACAGCGGGACACAGAAGGGGACACAGCGGGGGTCACAGCAAGGACAAATTGGGGCACAGCAGGGACACAGCGGGACTCAGCGCAGTACACAGCGGGACACAGCGGAGAACATAGCGAGGACACAGAAGACCACAGAGTGGGACCCAGCGAGGACACAGCGCGACACAGCGCGACACAGCGAGACACAGCGCGACACAGCGGGGACACAGCAGTAGACACAGCGGGACACAGCGGGTGCCACAGCGGGACACATCGAGGAACACAGGGAGGACACAGCGGGTCCCACCGGGACACAGCGTCGATACAGTGGGGACACAGCGGGACACAGCGGGGTACACAGCTGGCAACACAACGGCACACAGCGGGGGACACAGCGAGGACACAGCGGGACACAGCGGGACACAGCGGGGGACAAAGCAGGGACATCGGGGGACACAGCGAGCACAAAACGGGACACAGCAGCGACAAAGAGGGGACACATCGGTACAGAGCGGTGACACAGCTGGACACAACGGAGTATACAGCGGGACACAGCGGGACACAGTGGGGGACACAGCGGGGGACAACGCGCGACACTATGGGACACAGTGTGACACAGCGGGACACAGCGGGGAAACTGCGGGGACACAGCGGGACAAAGCAAGGGACACAGCGGGACACAGCGGGGAACACAGCGGGGGACAGCGGTGACAGAGAGGGGACACAGCGGGACAGAGCGGTGACACAGCTGGACACAAAGGAGTACACAGAGGGACACAGCGTGCACACAGCGGGGACACAGCGGGATACAGCAGGGGACACAGCAGGACACATAGGGGGACACTGAGGGGTACACAGCGGGACCCAGCGGGACCCAGCGGGACCCAGTGTCGATTCAGTGGGGACACAGCGGGACACAGTGGGGACACAGCGGGACTCAGCAGTGACACAGCATTACACAGTGGGACACAGCGGGGACACAGCAGGGACACAGGGGGGGACACAGCGGGGCACAGCGGGACACAGCGGGGGACACAGCAGGACACAGAGGGGGACACAGAGGGGTACACAGCGGGATACAGCAGGGAACACAGCGAGGACTCAGCGGGACACAGCGGGGGACACAGCGGGGGACACAGCGGGACAGCGGGACACAGCGGGGGACAGAGGGGAGACACAGCGGGACACAGCGGGGGACATAGCGAGGACACATTGGGACACAGCGGGGAAACAGCGGGACTCAGCGGGGGACACAGCAGTACACAGCAGGACACAGCGTGGGACACAGAAGGGTACACAGCAGGACACAGCGGGGAACACAGCGAGGACACAGCGGGACACAGCGTCGATACAGCGGGGACACAGCGGGACACAGCGGGGTACACAGCTGGGTACACAACGGGACACAGCGGGGGACACAGCGAGGACACAGCAGAACACAGCGTGGGAAACAGCGAGGACACAGCGGGACACAGCGAGACACAGCGGGACACAGTGGGGACACAGCAGTAGACACAGCGGGACACAGCGAGGACACAGCGGGGACACAGCGGGGACACAGCGGCACCCAGCAGGACACAGCGGGGCACACAGCGGGACACAGCAGGACACAGCTTGGGACACAGCGGGAACACAGCAGGACACAGCCGGGGACACAGCGAGGACACAGCGGGACACAGCGTGGGACAAAGAGGGAGATAGCAGGGGACACAGCGAGGACACAGCGGGACACTGTGGCGACACATAGAGGACTCAGCGGGGGACACAGTGGGGGACAGAGCGGGACCCAGCGGGACCCAGCGGGGACAAAGCGTGAGACACAGCGGTGGACAGAGCGGGAGACAGAGGCGGACACAGCGAGGACACAGCGGGACACAGCGGGGACACAGAGGTGGCTCAGGGGGGCCACAGCGGGGGACAAAGCGGGACACCACGGAACACAGCGGGACACAGCGTGAAACAGCGGTGAACATGCGGGGACAAAGTGTGACACAGCGGTGGACACAGCGGGACACAGCGGGGACACAGTGGGGACACTGCGGGACCCACCAATACACAGCGGGACACAGCAGGACACAGCAGGGGACACAGCGGGACACAGCGGGCGATACAGCGGGGGACAGAATGGGGGACAGAGCGGGACACATCAGAACACTGCGGGGCACAGCGGGGGACACAGCGGGACACAGCGTGGGACCCAGCGGGACCCAGCGGGACCCAGCGGGACACTGAGGGGCACAGCGGGGGAGACAGCGGGACACAGCGGGGGACACAGGGAGGACACAGCTTAATACAGCATGGGACAAAGCGAGGACACAGCGGGACACAGCGAGACACAGCGGGACACAGCGGGGACCCAGCAGTGGTAACAGCGGGACACAGCGGGGGACAAAGCGGGACACCACGGAACACAGCAGGACACAGCGTGAAACAGCGGTGAACCTGCGGGGACACAGCGGGACACAGCGGGGGACACAGCGGGACCCAGCGGGACACAGAGAAGGACACAGCAGGACACAGCCTCTATAGAGCGGCGACACAGCGGTACACAGCGGTGACACAGCGGGACCCAGCAGGGACACAACAAGGACACAGCAGATGACACAGCGGGACACAGAGGGACACAGAGAGGGAGACACAGCGAGGGACACAGCGTCGATAGAGCGGGGACACAGCGGGACACAGCGGTGACACAACGGGACTCAGCGGGGGACACTGCGGGACCCAGCGGGACCCAGCGGGGACATAGCAAGGACACAGCGGGGGACACAGCCAGACACAGCGGGACACAGCGGGGGACACAGCGAGGGACACAGCGGGGGACACAGCGGGACACAGTGGGTGA
>NW_012300352.1:0-3546 GCF_000151885.1 Dipodomys ordii | reverse complement strand
TCTGTTTCTGCTTCTCCTTCTGCTTCTTCTCCTTCCTATGTTTCTTCTGCTTCTGCTTCTCCTGTTTCTGCTTCTTCTGCTTCTCCTTCTTCTCCTTCTCATTCTCCTTCTCTTTCTGCTTCTGCTTATCCTTCTGTTTCTCCTACTCCTAATCCTTCTCTTTCTCCTTCTCCTTCTTCTTCTTCTGCTTCTCCTGCTGCTTCTTCTTCTGCTTCTTCTGCTTTTTCTGTTTCTTCTTCTTCTGCTTCAGCTTCTGCTTCTTCTGCTTCTCCTTCTGCTTCTCCTTCTGCTTCTGCTCTTCTCCTTCTGCTTCTTCTGTTTCTGCTTCTCCTGCTTCTTCTTCTTCTGCTTCTCCTACTTCTCCTTCTCCGTCTCCTTCTCCTTCTCCTTCAATTTCTCCTTCTTGTGCTTCTCATTCTGCTTCTGCTTCTGCTTCTCCTGCTTCTGCTTCTTCTGTTTCTCCTTCTGCTTCTTCTTCTGCTTCTCTTTCTGCTTCTTATTCTGCTTCTGCTCCTCCTACTCCTAATCCTTCTCTTTCTCCTTCTTCTTCTGCTTCTCGTTCTGCTTCTGCTTCTTCTGCTTGTTCGGTTTCTTCTGCTTCTGCTTTTCCAGCTTCTGCTGCTTCTGCTTCTCCTTCTGCTTCAGGTTCTCCTTCTGATTCTTCGGTTTCTTCTGTTTCTTCTGCTTCTGCTTCACCTGCTACTGCTTCTTTTGCTACTCTTTCTGCTTCTCCTTCTGCTTCTCCTTCTGCTTCTGCTTCTCCTTCTGCTCCTTCTCCTTCTTCTGTTTCTCCTTCTTCTTCTGCTTCTCCCGCTTCTGTTTCTTCTGCTTCTCCTGCTTGTCCTTCTCCTTCTGCTTCTCCTTCTTCTGCTTCTCTTTCTGCTTCTGCTTCTTCTGATTCTCCAACTTCTCCTTCTTCTTCTTCTATTTCTGCTTCTCTTTCTGCTTCTGCATCTCCTTCTGCTTCACCTTCTGCTGCTCCCTCTCCTTCTTCTGTTTCTCCCTCTGCTTCTGCTTCTTATGCTTCTTCTTTTTCTTCTGGTTCTGCTTCTCCTGCTTCTGCTTCTTATGCTTCTACTGCTTCTTCTTCTGCTTCTTCTGCTTCTACTTCTCTTTCTGCTTCTGCTTCTCCTGCTTGTTTTTCTGCTTCTTCTGCTGCTTTTTCTACTTCTCCTTCTGCTTCTCTTTTTGCTTCTCCTTCTGCTTCTGCTTCTTCTGTTTTTCGTGGCTGAATTTCTGGTTCTACTTCTTCTGCTGCTTCTCCTTCTGCTTCTGCTTCTCCTTCTGCTTCTGTTTCTGCTTCTTCTCTTTCGGCTTCTCCTGCTTCTGCTTCTTGTCCTCCTCCTGCTTCTCTTTCTGCTTCTCATTCTGCTTCTGCTTCTCCTTCTGCTTCTGCTTCTCCTCCTTCTCCTTCTCCTACTTCTGCTTCTCTTTCAGCTTCTGCTTCTTCTGCTTCTCCTACTTCTCCTTCTGCATCTCCTTCTGCTTGTGCTTGTCCTTATGCTTCTTCTTCTGCCTCTGCTTCTCCTTCTCCTTCTTTTGCTTCACCTTTTGCTTCTGCTTCTTCTGCTTTTCCTGCTTCTCCTTCTGCTTCTGCTTCTTCTGCTTCTCCTTCTTCTTCTTCTGCTTTACCTGCTTCTCTTTCTGCTTCTCCTTTTGCTTCTCCTTCTGTTTCTCCTTCTCCTTCTTGTTCTTCTGCTTTTCCTACTGCTTCTGCTACAACTGCTACTGCTTCTACTTCTTCTGTTTCTTCTGCTTCTCCTTCTGCTTTTGATTCTCTTTCTGCTTCTGCTTCTCCTTCTGCTTCTCATTCTGCTTCTCCAGACTCTGATTCTTCTGCTTCTCCTGCTTCTCCTTCTGCTTCAGGTTCTGCTTCTGCTTCTTCGGATTCTTATGCTTCTGCTTCTCCTGCTGCTGCTTCCCCTCCTTCTCTTTCTGCTTCTCCTTCTGCTTCTGCTTCTTGTCCTTCTCCTGTTTCTTCTGCTTGTTCTTCTCCTGTTTCTGCATTTCCTGCTTCTCCTTCTGCTTCTCTTTCTGTTTCTCCTGCCGCTTTTCCTTCTACTGCTCCTTCTTCTGCTTCTCTTTCTGCTTCTAATCCTGTTTCTCCTTCTCCTTCTCCTTCTAGTTCTTCTGCTTTTCCTTCTGCTTCTCCTTCTGCTTCTGTATCTTCTGCTTCTTCTGATATTGCCTCTGCTTCTTCTGTTTCTTCTGCTTCTCTTTCTGCTTTTGCTTCTCTTTCTGCTTCTGCTTCTCCTTCTGCTTCTCCACATTCTGCTTCTCCTGCTTCTCCTTCTGCTTCAGGTTCTGCTTTTGCTTTTTCGGCTTCTCCTGCTTCTGCTTCTCCTGCTGCTCCTTCTTCTGCTTCTCCTGCTTCTTTTTCTGTTTTTCCTTCTGTTTCTGCTTCTCCTTCTGCTTCTTCCCCTTCTTCTGTTTCTTCTGCTTCGGCTTCTCCAGCTTCTGCTTCTCCTGCTTCTCGTTCTGCTTCTCTTTCTGCTTCTCTTTCTCCTTCTCCTTGTCCTTCTCCTTCTTCTGCTTCTTCTTCTGCTTCTGCTTCTCCTTCTGCTTCTGCTTCTGCTTCAATTTCTCCTTCTGCTTCTCATTCTGCTTCTACGCCTTCGGTTTCTTCTGCTTCTCCTGCTTCTTCTTCTCCTGCTACACCTACTTCTCGTGCTGCTTCTCCTTCTGCGTCTCTTTCTGGTTCTGCTTATCCTTTTGCTTCTCCTAATCCTAATCCTTCTCTTTCACCTTCTCCTTCTTCTTCTTCTGCTTCTCCTGGTACTTCTGCTTCTGCTTATTCTACTATTTCTGTTTCTTCTGCTTCTGCTTCAGATTGTGCTTCTTCTGTTTCTCCTTCTGCTTCAGATTCTGCTTCTACTTCTTCGGCTTCTCCTGTTTCTTCTGCTTCTGCTTCTCCTGCTTCTCTTTCTGCTTCTCCTTCTGCTTCTGCTTTTCCTTCTGCTTCTGCTTCTGCTTTTCTCCTTCTTCTGTTTCTTTTGCTTCTGTTTCTTCTTCTTCTTCTTCTGTTTCTTCTGATTCTACTTCTGCTTCTCCTTCTTCTACTTCTCTTTCTGTTTCTACTTCTGCTTCTTCTGATTCTCCTGCTTCTCCTTTTGTTCTCCTTGTGTTTGTGCTTCTCTTTCTGCTTCTGCTTCTCCTTCTGCTGCTCCTTCTCCTTCTCCTTCTTCTGTTCTCCCACTGCTTCTGCTTCTGTTTCTTTTGCTTATTCTATTTCTTCTGCTTCTCCTGCATCTACTGCTTCTCCTTATGCTTCTAATTATGCTTTTCCTTATGGTTCTCCTTAAGCTTCTCCTTCTTCTTCTTCTTCTTCTTCTTCTTCTTCTTCTTCTTCTTCTTCTTCTTCTTCTTCTTCTTCTTCTTCTTCTTCTCCTTCTTCTTCTTCTTCTTCTTCTTCTTCTTCTTCTTCTTCTTCTTCTTCTTCTTCTTCTTCTTCTTCTTCTTCTTCTTCTTCTTCTTCTGCTTCTTCTTCTGCTTCTGCTTCTGCTTCTGCTTCTGCTTCTCCTGGTTTTTCTGCTTCTACTGCTTCTC
>NW_012300351.1:0-3546 GCF_000151885.1 Dipodomys ordii | reverse complement strand
GGAGAAGCAGAAGCAGAAAGAGAAGCAAAAGCAGAAGTGTAGAAGCAGAAGAAACAGAAGAAGCAGAATCAGTAGCAGAAGAAGCTGAAGATGCAGAAGCAGAAAGAGAAGCAGAAGGAATAGCAGAAGAACGAGAAGGAGAAATAGAAGGAAAAGCAGAAGGAGAAGCAGGAAAAGCAGAACAAACAGAAGCAGACGGAGAAGCAGAAGAAGGAGAAGGAGAAGCCGGAGCAGAAGAAGAAGCAGAAGGAAAAGCACAAGCAGAAGGAGATGCAGAAGGAGAAGCAGGAAATGCAGAAGACGCAGAAGCAGAAGGAGAAGAAGAAGGAGGAGAATCAGAGTGAGAAGAAGCAGAAGCAGAAATAGAAAGAGAAACCGACGAAGAGAAGCAGAACGAGAAGCAGGAGAAGCAGAAGAATCACAAGTGGGAGAGGCAGAAGAAGAAGAAACAGAAGAAGGAGAAGGAGCAGAACCAGAAGGAGAAGCAGAAGGAGAAGCAGAAAGAGAAGCAGGAAAAGCAGAAGAAGCAGAAGCAGGAGAAGCAGAAGGAGAAGAAACAGGAGAAGGTCAAGAAGCAGAAAGAGAAGCAGTAGAAGCAGAAGAGGAAGGAAAAGCAGAATCAGAAGAAAGAGAAGAAGAAGAAGATGAAGAAGAAGAAGAAGAAAAAGAAGCAGCAGCATAAGGAGAAGCATAAGGAGAAGAATAAGGAGAAGTATAAGGAGAAGCAGTAGAAGGAGAAGAAGCAGAAGCAGGAGAAGCTGAAGCAGAAGAAAAAGAATAAGCAAAAGAAGCAGAAGCAGAAGCAGTGAGAGAAGCAGAAGAAGGAGAAGGAGAAGGAGCAGCAGAAGGAGAAGCAGAAGCAGAAAGAGAAGCAGAAACAGAAGGAGAACAAGAAGGAGAAGCAGGAGAATCAGAAGAAGCAGAAAGAGAAGGAGAAGAAGGAGAAGCAGAAGTAGAATCAGAAGAAACAGAAGAAGAAGAAGCAGAAGAAACAGAAGCAAAAGAAACAGAAGAAGGAGAAGAGCAGAAGCAGAAGCAGAAGGAGAAGCAGAAGCAGAAGGAGAAGCAGAAAAAGAAGCAGGAGAAGCAGAAGAAGCAGGAGAAGGAGAAGCAGAAGAAAGAGGAGAAGCCGAAGAAGCAGAAGCAGAATCTGAAGCAGAAGGAGAAACAGAAGAAGCACAATCTGAAGCAGAAGCAGAAGAAACAGAAATAGTAGAATAAGCAGAAGCAGAAGCACCAGGACAAGCAGAAGAACAAGAAGGAGAAGGCGAAAGAGAAGGAGTAGGAGTAGGAGAAGCAAAAGGATAAGCAGAAGCAGAAAGAGACGCAGAAGGAGAAGCAGCACGAGAAGTAGGAGAAGCAGGAGAAGCAGAAGCAAGAGAAGCAGAAGAAACAGAAGACGCAGAAGCAGAATGAGAAGCAGAAGGAGAAATTGAAGCAGAAGGAGAAGGAGAAGCAGAAGGAGTAGCTGAAGAAGGAGAAGGAGAAGCAGAAAGAGAAGCAGAAAGAGCAGCACAACGAGAAGCAGAAGCACAAAGAGAAGCAGGAGAAGCAGAAGCAGAAGAAACATAAGAAGGAGAAGAAGCAGAAGCAGAAGGAGAAGCAGAAGGAAAAGCAGAAATAGAAGCAGGAGCAGAAGAAGCAGCAGCAGGAGAAGCAGAAGCAGAAGAAGCCGAAGAAACAGAAGCAGAACCTGAAGCATAACGAGATACAGGAGAAGCAGAAGAAGCAGAATCTGGAGAAGCAGAAAGAGAAGCAGAAGCAGAAAGAGAAGCAAAAGCAGAAGGAGAAGCATAAGGAGAAGCAGAAGAAACAGAAGAAGCAGAGGCAGTAGCAGAAGATGTAGAAGCAGAAGGAGAAGCAGAAGGAAAAGCAGAAGAACGAGAAGGAGAAGGAGAAACAGAAGGAGAAGCAGAAAGAGAAGCAGAAGAAGGAGCAGGAGAAGGAAAAGCAGCAGGAGAAGCAGAAAGAGAAGCAGAACGAGAAGCAGGAGATGCAGAAACAGGAGAAGCAGAAGCAGAAGAAACAGGAGAAGGACAAGAAGCAGAAGCAGAAGGAGAAACAGAAACAGAAGGAGAAGCAGAAAGAGAAGGTGGGAAAGCAGAAGAAGCAGAAGCAGGAGAAGCAGAAGCATAAGAATGCGAAGAAGCAGAAGCAGAACCTGAAGCAGAAGGAGAAGCAGGAGAAGCAGAAGAAGCCGAATCTGGAGAAGCAGAAGGAGAAGCAGAAGCAGAAAGAGAAACAAAAGGAGAAAGAGAAGCAGAAGAAACAGAAGAAGTAGAAGCAGTAGCAGGTGTAGCAGAAGCAGAAGGAAAAGCAGAAAAACAGGAAGGAGAAGGAGAAACAGAAGGAGAAATAGAAGCAGAAGCAGAAAGAGAAGCAGGTAAAGCAGAAGAAGAAGAAGCAGAAGGAGAATCAGAAGGAGAAGCAGAGGAAGGAGAAGGAGAAACAGAAGCAGAAGAAGATGCAGAAGGAGAAGCAGGAGAAGCAGAAGAAGCAGAAGCAGAAGGAGAAGCAGGAGAAGCAGAAGAAGCAGAATCTGGAGAAGCAGAAGGAGAAGGAGAAGCAGAAGCAGAAAGAGAATCAAAAGCAGAAGGAGAAGCAGAAGAAACAGAAGAAGTAGAAGCAGGAGCAGTTGTAGCAGAAGCAGTAGGAAAAGCAGAAGGAAAAGCAGAAGAACAAGAAGGAGAAGGAGAAACAGAAGGAGAAGCAGAAGGAGAAGCAGAAAGAGAAGCAGGTAAAGCAGAAGAAGCAGAAGCAAAAGGTGAAGCAAAAGAAGGAGAAGGAGAAGCAGAGGCAGAAGAAGAAGCATAAGGACAAGCACAAGCAGAAGGAGATGCAGAAGGAGAAGCAGAAGAAGCAGAAGCTGAAGGAGAAGCAGAAGTAGGAGAAGGAGAAGGAGGAGAAGCAGAAGCAGCAGAAGCAGAAGGAGAAGCAGAAGCAGAATGAGAAGCAGAAAGAGAAGCAGGAGGAGGACAAGAAGCAGAAGCAGGAGAAGCCGAAAGAGAAGAAGCAGAAACAGAAGCAGAAGGAGAAGCAGCAGAAGAAGTAGAACCAGAAATTCAGGCAGCAGAAACAGAAGAAGCAGAAGCAGAAAGAGAAGCAAAAAGAGAAGCAGAAGGGGAAGTAGAAAAAACAGCAGAAGAAGCAGAAAAACAAGCAGGAGAAGCAGAAGAAGGAATAGAAGTAGAAGCAGCAGCAGAAGAAGAAGAATCAGTAGAAGCATAAGAAGCAGAAGCAGGAGAAGCAGAACCAGAAGAAAAAGAAGAAGCATAAGAAGCAGAAGCAGAGGGAGAAACAGAAGAAGGAGAAGGAGCAGCAGAAGGTGAAGCAGAAGGAGATGCAGAAGCAGAAAGAGAAGCAGAAATAGAAGGAGAAGAAGAAGGAGAAGTTGGAGAATCAGAAGAAGCAGAAGCAGAAAGAGAAGCAGAAGAAGGAGAAGGAGAAGCAGAAGGAGAAGGACAAGCAGGAGAAGCAGAAGAAGCAGAAGCGGGAGAAGCAGAAGAAGAAGAAGAAGAAACAGAAGAAGGAGAAGGAGCAGAAGGA
>NW_012300350.1:0-3546 GCF_000151885.1 Dipodomys ordii | reverse complement strand
AAGCAGAAGAAGCAGAATTTGGAGAAGCAGAAGGAGAAGCAAATGAGAAGCAGAGGCAGAAAGAGAATCAAAAGCAGAAGGAGAAGCAGAAGAAACAGAAGAAGTAGAAAGCAGTAGCAGTTGTAGCAGAAGCAGAACGAGAAGCAGAAGGAAAAGAAGAAGAACAAGAAGGAGAAGGGAAACAGAAGGACAAGCAGTAGGAGAATAAGAAAGAGAAGCAGAAGAAGTAGAAGCAGAAGCAGAAGAAGATGCAGAAGGAGAAGCAGTAGAAGCAGAAGCAGAAGGAGAAGCAGGAAAAGCAGAAGAAGCAGAAGCAAAAGGAGAAGCAAAAGAAGGAGAAGGAGAAGCAGAAGCATAAGGACAAGCACAAGCAGAAGGAGGTGCAGAACGAGAAGCAGGAGAAGCAGAAGAAGCAGAAGCTGAAGGAGAAGCAGAAGTAGGAGAAGGTGAAGGAGGAGAAGCAGAAGGAGAAGCAGAAGCAGAATGAGAAGCAGAAAGAGAAGCAGGAGAAGGACAAGAAGCAGAAGCAGGAGAAGCCGAAAGGGAAGAAGCAGAAGAAGCAGAAACATTAGCAGAAGGAGAAGCAGAAGGAGAAGCAGCAGAAGAAGTAGAACCAGAAATTCAGGCAGGAGAAACAGAAGAAGCAGAAGCAGAAGCAGAAGGAGAAGCAAAAAGAGAAGCACAAGGAGTAGTAAAAGAAGCAGCAGAAGGAGAAGCAGCAGAAGAAGCAGAAAAACAAGCAGGAGAAGCAGAAGCAGAAAGAGAAGTAGAAGCAGAAGAAGCAGAAGCAGAAGAAGAAGCAGTAGAAGCATAAGAAGCAGAAGCAGGAGAAGCAGAAGCAGAAGAAAAAGAAGAAGCATAAGAAGCAGAAATAGAAGCAGAGGGAGAAACAGAAGAAGGAGAAGGAGCAGCAGAAGGTGAAGCAGAAGGAGATGCAGAAGCAGAAAGAGAAGCAGAAACAGAAGGAGAAGTTGGAGAATCAGAAGAAGCAGAAGCAGAAAGAGAAGCAGAAGAGGGAGAAGGAGAAGCAGAAGCAGAAGGACAATCAGGAGAAGCAGAAGAAGCAGAAGCGGGAGAAGCAGAAGAAGAAGAAGAAACAGAAGAAGGAGAAGGAGCAGAAGGAGAAGCAAAAGCAGAAGTAGAAGCAGAAATAGAAACAGAAGCAGAAGAAGCAGTTGCAGGAGAAGCAGAAGCAGAAGAAACAGAAGAAGCTGAAGAAGCAGAAGGAGAACCTGAAGCAGAAGGACAAGCAGAAGCAGCAGAAGCTAGAAAAGCAGAAGCAGAAGAAACAGAACAAGCAGAAGAAGCAGAACGAGAAGCAGAAGAATAAGAAGGAGAAAGAGAAGGATTAGGAGTAGGAGGAGCAGAAGCAGAATTAGAAGCAGAAAGAGAAGCAGAAGGAGAAGCAGAAGGAGAAACAGAAGAAGCAGAAGCAGGAGAAGCAGAAGCAGAAGCAGAATGAGAAGCACAACAAGGAGAAATTGAAGGAGAAGGAGAATGAGACGGAGAAGCAGAAAGAGAAGCAGGAGAAGCAGAAGAAGGAGAAGCAGGAGAAGCAGAAGCAGAAGAAACAGAAGAAGGAGAAGAGCAGAAGCAGGAGAAAAAGAAGCAGAAGGAGAAGCAGAAGAAGCAGAAGCTGAAGCCGAAGAAACTGAAAACGCAGAAAAAGAAGAAAAAGCAGAAGAAGAAGAAGGAGAAGGAGAAAGAGAAGGATTAGGAGTAGGAGAAACAGACGGATAAGCAGAAGCAGAAAGAGAAGGAGAAGGAGAAGGAGAAGCAGAAGAAGCAGAAGCAGGAGAAGCAGAAGCAGAATGAAAAGCAGAAGAAGGAGAAATTGAAACAGAAGAAGATGCAGAAGGAGAAGCAGAAGCAGAAGGAGAAGCAGAAGAAGGAGAAGGAGGAGTAGCAGAAGGATAAGAATAAAGAGAAATAGAAAGAGAAGCAGGAGAAGCATAAGCAGAAGAAATACAAGAAGGAGAAGAAGCAGAAAGAGAAGCAGAAACAGAAGGAGAAGCAGAAATAGAAGCAGAAGAAGCCGAAGAAGCAGAAGCAGAACCTGAAGCGGAAGGAGAAGCAGAAGAAGCAGAATCTGGAGAAGAAGAAGGAGAACCAGAAGGAGAAGCAGAAGCAGAAAGAGAAGCAAAAGCAGAAGGAGAAGCAGAAGAAACAGAAGAAGCAGAAGCAGTAGCAGAAGAAGCTGAAGATGCAGAAGCAGAAAGAGAAGCAGAAGGAATAGCAGAAGAACGAGAAGGAGAAGGAGAAACAGAAGGAGAAGAAGAAGGAGAAGCAGAAGGAGAATCAGGAAAGGCAAAAGAAGCAGAATCAGACGGAGAAGCAGGAAAAGCAGAAGAAGCAGAAGCAAAAGGAGAAGCAAAAGAAGGAGAAGGAGAAGCAGAGGCAGAAGAAGAAGCATAAGGACAAGCACAAGCAGAAGGAGATGCAGAAGGAGAAGCAGGAGAAGCAGAAGAAACAGAAGATGAAGGAGAAGCAGAAGTAGGAGAAGGAGAAGGAGGAGAAGCAGAATCAGAAGGAGAAGCAGAAGCGGAATGAGAAGCAGAAAGAGAAGCAGAAGGAGAAGCAGAAGGAGAAACAGAAGAAGCAGAAGCAGGAGAAGCAGAAGCAGAAGCAGAATGAGAAGCACAAGAAGGAGAAATTGAAGGAGAAGGAGAATGAGACGGAGAAGCAGAAGGAGAAGTAGGAGAAGCAGAAGAAGGAGAAGCAGAAGAAGGAAAAGCAGAAGCAGAAGAAACAGAAGAAGGAGAAGAGCAGAAGCAGAAGGAGAAACAGAAGCAGAAGGAGAAGCAGAAGAAGCAGAAGCTGAAGCCGAAGAAACTGAAAAAGCAGAAAAAGAAGAAGAAGCAGAAGAAGAAGAAGCAGGAAAAGCAGAAGAAGAAGAAGGAGAAGGAGAAAGAGAAGGATTAGGAGTAGGAGAAACAGACGGATAAGCAGAAGCAGAAAGAGAAGGAGAAGGAGAAGGAGAGGCAGGAGAAGCAGAAGAAGCAGAAGCAGGAGAAGCAGAACCAGAATGAAAAGCAGAAGAAGGAGAAATTAAAACAGAAGAAGATGCAGAAGGAGAAGCAGAAGCAGAAGGAGAAGCAGAAGAAGGAGAAGGAGAAGGAGTAGCAGAAGGATAAGAATAAAGAGAAACAGAAGGAGAAGCAGGAGAAGCATAAGCAGAAGAAATAGAAGAAGCAGAAGCAGAAAGAGAAGCAGAAACAGAAGGAGAAGCAGAAATAGAAGCAGAAGAAGCCGAAGAAGCAGAAGCAGAACCTGAAGCGGAAGGAGAAGCAGAAGAAGCAGAATCTGGAGAAGAAGAAGGAGAACCAGAAGGAGAAGCAGAAGCAGAAAGAGAAGCAAAAGCAGAAGGAGAAGCAGAAGAAACAAAAGAAGCAGAAGCAGTAGAAGAAGAAGCTGAAGATGCAGAAGCAGAAAGAGAAGCAGAAGGAATAGCAGAAGAACGAGAAGGAGAAGGAGAAACAGAAGGAGAAGAAGAAGGAGAAGCAGAAGGAGAATCAGGAAAGGCAAAAGAAGCAGAATCAGACGGAG
>NW_012300349.1:0-3547 GCF_000151885.1 Dipodomys ordii | reverse complement strand
TCATGTCCGCTGTGTCGCCCCTGTGCCTCGTTGTGTCCCCAGCTGTGTACCTCTTCTGTGTCCCACTGTGTCCCCGCTGTTCCGACGCTGTGTCCCGCTGTGTCCTCGCTATGTTCCACGCTGTGTCCCGCTGTGTCCACTGCTGTGAAACCGCTGTGTCTTGCTGTGTCCCCTGCTGTGTCCCGCTGTGTCCCCCGCTGTGTCCTGCTGTGTCCTCGCTGTGTCCCCCGCTGTGACCGCTGTGTACCGCTGTGTTCTGCTCTGTCCCCGCTGTGTCCCGCTGTGTCCCCGCTGTGTCCCCGTGTGTCCCGCTCTATCGCCCGCTCTGTCCCCCTGTGTCCCGCTGTGTCCCACTGTGTCCCCCACTGTGTCCCGTTTTGTCCCAGCTGTGTACCCCGCTGTGTCCCCCTTGTCGTCGCTGTTTCGACGCTGTGTCCCGCTGGGTCCCGTGTGTCCTCGCTGTATTCCCTGCTGTGTCCCGCTGGGTCCCCCGCTCTGTCCTCCGCTGTGTCCCCCGCTGAGTCCCCGCTGTGTCCACGCTGTATCCCGCTGTGTCCTCGCTGTGTCCCCCGCTGTCTCCCGCTCTGTCCCCCGCTGTGTCTCACGCTTTGTCCCCGCTGTGTCCCGCTGTGTCCCGCTGTGTCCCCCCTGTGTCCCGTTGTGTCCCCAGCTGTGTACCTCTCTGTGTCCCGCTGTGTCCCCGCTGTACCGACACTGTGTCCCACTGTGTCCTCGCTGTGTTCCCCGCTGTGTCCCGTTGTGTCCCCAGCTGTGTCCCCCACTCTGTCCCACTGTGTCCCCCACTGTGTCCCGCTGTGTTCTGCTTTGTCTCTTGCTGTGTCCCTGCTGTGTCCCTGCTGTGTCCATCTGTGTCCCGCTGTGTCATGCTGTGTCCCCAGCTGAGTCCCGATGTGTCCCCGATGTGTCCCGCTGTGTCCTTGCTGTGTCCCCCGCTGTGTCCCGGTTTTTCCCCCCTGTGTCCGCCGCTGTGTCCCGCTGTATCCCCCGCTGTGTCCCGCTGTGTCCCCAGCTGTATCCCCGCTGTGTCCCGCTGTGTTCCGCTGTGTCCCCCTGTGTCCTCCCTGTGTATCCTGCAGTGCCCCGCTGTGTCCTCGCTGTGTCCCCCGCTGTGTCCCTCTCTGTCCCTCGCTGTATCCCGCTGTGTCACGCTGTGTCCCGCTCTGTCCCCGCTGTGTCCCGCTGTGTCCCCCGCTGTGTCCCCCGCTGTGTCCTCGCTGTGTCCCCGCTGTGTCCCGCTCTTTCCTCACTGTGTCCCCTGCTGTGTCCCGCTGTGTCCCTGCTGAGTCCTGCAGTGTCCCCCGCTTTGTCCGGCTGTATCCCCCACTGTGTCCCGCTGTGTCTCGCTGTGTCCCCTGCTTTGTCCGGCTGTGTGCCCGCAGTGTCCCCGCTTTGTCCCGCTGTGTCCCACTGTGTCCCATGGTGTCCCGCTTTGTCCCCCGCTGTGTCCCCCGCTGAGTCCCATCTGTGCCCCTGCTGTGTCCCGCTGTGTCCTCGCTGTGTCCGCCGCTGTCTTCGGCTTTGTCCCACGCTGTGTCCCACTGTGTCCTCGCTGTGTCCCCCGCTGTGTTCCGCTGTGTCCCCGCTGTGTCCCCCGCTGTGTCCCGCTGTGTCCCCTGCTTTGTCCCGCTTTGTGCACTGCTGTGACCCCGCTGTGTCTTGCTGTGTCCTGCTGTGTCCCGCTGTGTCCCCCGCTGTGTCCTGCTGTGTCCCCGCAGTGTACCCACTGTGTCCCACTGTGTCCCGTGGTGTCCCGCTTTGTCCCCCGCTGTTTCCCCTGCTGAGTCCCCTCTGTGTCCCCACCATGTCCCGCTGTGTCCTCGCTGTATCGCCCGCTGTCTATCGCTTTGTCCCCTGCTGTGTCCCGCTGTGTCCCCGCTGTGTCCCCGTGTGTCCCTCTCTATCTCCCGCTCTTTACCCCTGTGTCCCGCTGTGTCCCGCTGTGTCCCCCACTCTGTCCTCCGCTGTGTCCCCCACTGTGTCCTGCTGTGTCCCCTGCTGTGTCCCCCGCTGTGTCCTGCTGTGTCCCCCGCTGTGTCCTGCTGTGTCACCGCTGTCCCCCACTGTGTCCCACTGTGTCCTGCTGTTTCCCCTGCTGTGTCCCGCTGTGTCCCTGCTGTTTCCCCGCTGTGTCCAACTGTGTCCCCGCTGTGTCCCGCTGTGTCACCCGCTGTGTCCCCAACTGTGTCCCCCACTGTGTGGGCTGTATCCCCCGCTGTGTCCCGCTGTGTTCCCGCTGTGTTCCCCGCAGTGTCTCCGCTGTGTCCTCGCTGTGTCCTACTGTGTCCTCGCTGTGTCCCCAGACGTGTCCTGCTGTGTCCCCCGCTGAGTCCCGCTTTGTCCCCTTTGTGTCTCCCTGTGTCCCCCGCTGTGTCCCCTGCTGTGTCCCGCTGTGTCCCCCGCTGTGTCCCCTCTGTGTCCACAGCTATGTCCCTGCTGTGTCCCGCTGTGTCCCCGCTGTGTCCGGCTGTGTCCCCAGCTGTGTCCCCCTCTGTGTCCCGCTGTGTCCCGCTGTGTCACAGCTGTCCCCCGCTGTGTCCCACTGTGTCCCACTGTTTCCCCCGCTGTGTCCCGCTGTGTCCCTGCTGTTTTCCCGTTGTGTCCACTGTGTCCCCGCTGTGTCCCGCTGTTTTCCCGATGTGTCCCCAACTGTGTCCCCCACTGTGTGGGCTGTAGCCTCCGCTGTGTTCCCCGCTGTGTGCCGCTGTGTCCCTGCTGTGTCCCGCTGTGTCCCCCGCTATGTCCCGCTTTGTCCCTGCTGTGTCCCCCTGTGTCCCGCTGTGTCCCCGCTGTGTCCCGCTGTGTCCCCTCTGTGTTCCCGCAGTGTCCCGTTGTGTCCCGCTGTGTCCAAGCTGTGTCCCCGTTGTTTCCCCCGCTGTGTCCCGCTGTGTCCCCCGCTGTGTCTCCCACTGTGTCCCCCACTGTGTTGGTTGTGTTCCCCGCAGTGTGCCCCGCTGTGTCCCGCTGTGTCCCCGCTGTTTCCCACTGTGTCCCACGCTGTGTCCCGCTGTGTCCCTGCTGTTTCCCCGCTGTTTCCCCGCTGTGTTCCCCTGTGTCCCGGCTGTGTCCCGCAGTGTCCCCTGCTTTGTCCCGCTGTGTCCCCCGCTGTGTCCCCTCTGTGTCCACCGCTGTGTCACCGCTGTGTCCCGCTGTGTCCCCGCTGTGTGCCCCTCTGTGTCCCACTGTGTCCCCCTCTGTGTCACGCTTTGTCCCCCGCTGTGTCCCGATTTGTCTCCGCTGTGTTCACCGCTGAGTCCCTGCTGTGTACCTGCTGTGTCCCCCGCTGTGTCCCGCTGAGTCACCACTGAATCCCACAATGTATCCACCACTATGTCCCGCTGTTTCCACCGCTATGTCCCCCCGCTGTGTCCCACTGTGTACCCCGCTGTGTCCCACTGAGTACCCCCGCAGACTCACGCTCAGTCTCCCACTGTGTCACATGCTTAGTCACCCGCTGTGTCCCACTGTGTCCCGCAGTATCCACTGCTGAGTACTGAAGTGTCCCTGCTTGTTACACAATTGTGTCCCA
>NW_012300348.1:0-3547 GCF_000151885.1 Dipodomys ordii | reverse complement strand
GCTGGACACAGCGGGGTACACAGCGGGACACAGCAGGTACATATTTGGGGACACTGCGGGACACAGCGGGACACAGCGGGGACAGAGAGGGACATAGCCGGACACAGCGGGACACAGCGGGGGACACAGCGGGACACACTGGGGGACCCAGTGAGGACACAGCGGGACACAGCAGGGACACAGCAAGGACACAGCGGGGGACACAGCAGGGGACACAGCAGGACACAGCGGGGACACAGTGGGACACAGCGGGACACAACAGGCACACAGCGTTGACACAGCGGGACACAGCGGGACACAGCGGGGACAGAGAAGGACAGAGCCGGACATACAGGACACAGCAGGGGACACAGGGGGACACAGTGGGGGACCCAGTGAGGACACAGCGGGACACAGCAGGGGACACAGCAAGGACACAGCGGGGGACACAGCAGGGGACACAGCGGGACACAGCGAGGAACACAGCGAGGACACAGCGGGACACAGTGGGACAGAGCGTCGATACAGCGGGGACACAGCGTTACACATCGTGGTTCACAGTTGTGGACACAACGGGACACAGTGGGGGCACAGCCGGACACAGCGGGACACAGTGGGACACAGCAGGGACAAAGCGTGAGACACAGCAGGGGACAGAGAGGGAGACAGCAGGTGACACAGCGAGGAATCAGCGGGACCCAACAGGACACAGCGGGGGACACAGCGGTACACAGCGGGACACAGCGGGGACACAGCAGGACACAGCGGGGGACACTGCAGGACACAGTGTGGGACAGAGCGTGGGACACCGCGAGACACAGCGGGGACAAAGCTGGACACAGCGAGGTACACAGAGGGACACAGCGGGGAAACAGCTTGACACAAAAGGACACAGCGCGACACAGCGGGGGACACAGCGAGGACACAGCGGCACACAGTGGGGGACACAGCAAGGACAGAGCGGGACACAGGGGGGGACACAGCGGGACATAGCGGGGGACACAGAGGGGGACACAGCGGGACACAGCGGGACACAGTGGGGGACACAGGAAGGACACAGCGGTACACAGCGGGGGACAGAACGAGGACACATTGGGACACAGCGGGGACACAGCGGGACTCAGCGGGGGACGCAGCAGTACATAGCGGGACACAGCGGGACACAGCGGGGACACAGCAGGAACACAGCGGGGGACACAGCGGGAAACAGCGGGGGACACAGAGGGGTACACAGCGGGACACAGCGAGGAAAAAAGCGAAGCCACAGCAGAACACAGCGTGGGACACAGCGAGGACACAGCGGGACACCGCGGGACACAGCGGCGACAAAGCAGTAGACACAGCGGGACACACTGGCGGACACGGCGGGACATAGCTGGGGACACAGGGAGGACACAGCGGGACCCAGTGGGACCCAGCGTCGATACAGCGGGGACACAGCGGGACACAGCGAGGTACACAGCTGGGGACACAACGGGACATAGCGGGGGACACAGCGAGGACACAGCGGGACACAGGGGGACACTGCGGGAACATAGCAGGACACAGCGGGGTACACAGCGGGACACAGCGGGACACAGCTGGGGACATAGCGGGGACACAGCGGGGGAAACAGCGAGGACATAGCGAGGACATAGCGTGACACAGCGGGGACACAGCGGGAGACAGCGGGTGACACAGCGAGGACACAGCAGGACACAGCGGCCACAAAGAGGGGACTCAGCGGTGGACACAGTGGGGGACAAAGAGGGACACCACGGGACACAGTGTGACACAGTGGGACACAGCGGGACACTGCGGGGACACAGCAGGACAAAGCGGGGGACACAGCGGGACACAGCGGGCACACAGCGGGGACACAGCGGGACACAGCGGGACACAGCGGGGACAGAGCGGGACACAGTCGGACACAGCGGGACACAGCCGGGGGACACAGCGGGAGACAAATAGGGACAACCACGGAACACAGCGGGACACAGCAGGAAACAGCAGTGACACTGTGGGGACACAGTGGGACACAGCGGGGGACACAGCGGGACACAGAGGGGGGCAGAGTGGGACACAGTGTGTGACACAGCTGGACACAGCAGGGGAAACAGTGGGGGACACAGCGGGACACAGCGGGACACAGCGAGGACACAGCGGGACAGAGCGGGACACTGCAGGGCACAGCGGGGGACACAGCGGGACACAGCGGAGGACACAGCGAGGACACAACGGAACACAGAGTGGGACACAGTGAGGACACAGCGGGAAACAGCGGGACACAGCCGGGTCCCAGCAGTGGACACAGCGGGACACAGCGGGGGACACAGCGGGACACAGCGGGGGACACATGGAGGACTCAGCGGGACAAAGCGGGGACACAGCGGCGACTCACCGGGGGACACAGCGGGGGACAAAGCGGGACACCACAGAACACAGTGGGAAACAGCAGGACACAGCGGGGAAACTGCGGGGACACAGGGAGACAAAGCGTGGGACACATAGGGACACAGCGGGGGACACAGTGGGGGACACAGCGGGACACAGCGGGACACATCAGGGGGACACAGCGAGGACACCACGGAACACAGCGGGAAACAGAGGGGAACCTGCGGGGACACAGTTGTACACAGTGGGGGACACAGTGGGAAACAGCGGGGGACACAGCGGGACACAGTGGGGGACAGAGCGTGGGACACAGCGAGACACAGCGGGGACAAAGCTGGACACAGCGGGGTACACAGAGGGACACAGCTGGGACACAGCTGGGAAACAGCGTGACACAGCAGGACACAGCGGGAAACAGCGGGGGACACAGCGAGGACACAGCGGCACACAACGGGGGACACAGCAAGGACACAGTGGGACACAGCGGGGGACACAGCAAGACATAGCGCGGGACACAGCGGGGGACACAGAGGGACACAACGGGACTCAGCGGGGGACACAGCAGTACACAGCGGGACACAGCGAGTACACAGCAGCGACACAGCGGGGGACACAGGGATGACACAGCGGGACCCAGCGGGACCCAGCGTCGATACAGCAGGGACACAGCGGGACACAGAGGGTAAAAAAGCGAGGACACAGCGGAATACAGCGGGGACCCAGCCGTAGACACAGCGGGACACAGTGGCGGACACAGCGGGACACAGCGGGGAACACAGCGAGGACACAGTGGGACCCTGCGCGACACAGCGTCGATACAGCGGGGACAGAGCGTTACACAGCGAGGTACACAGCTGTGAACACAGCGGGACACAGCGCGACACAGTGGGACACAGCAGGCACAAAGCTTGAGACACAGCGGGGTACAGAGCGGGAGACAGCGGGGGACACAGCGAGGACACAGCGGGACACAGCGCTGACACTGCGGGGGACACAGCGGTACACAGCGGGGAACACAGCGGGGGACACAGCGGGACACAGCGGGACACAGTGGTTGACACAGGGAGGACACAGCGGGGCACAGCGGGGGACACAGCGAGGACACATTGGGACACAGCAGGGACACAGCGGGGACTCAGCGGGGGACACATCGGGATACAGCGAAGAACACAGCGAGGACACAGCGGGACACAGT
>NW_012300347.1:0-3547 GCF_000151885.1 Dipodomys ordii | reverse complement strand
GAAGCAGAAGCACCATGGATTTTTAGAAGAAGAAGAAAGAGAAGGCGAAAGAGAAGGATTAGGAGTAGGAGAAGCAAAAGGATAAGCAGAAGCAGAAAGAGACGCAGAAGGAGAAGCAGCAAGAGAAGCAGGAGAAGCAGAAGAAACAGAAGGCGCAGAAGCAGAAGGAGAAATTGAAGCAGAAGCAGAAGCAGAAGGAGAAGCAGAAGTAGAAGAAGAAACAGAAGAAAGAGAAGGACAAGGAGAAGGAGAAAGAGAAGCAGAAGAAGCAGAATCTGGAGAAGCAGAAGGAGAAGCAGAGGAGAAAGAGAAGCAAAAGCAGAAGGAGAAGCAGAAGAAACAGAAGAAGCAGAGGCAGTATCAGAAGAAGCAGAAGATTCAGAAGCAGAAGGAGAAGCAGAAGGAAAAGCAGAAGAACTAGAAGGAGAAGGAGAAGGAGAAACAGGAGTAGAAGCAGAAAGAGAAGCAGAAGAAGGAGCAGTAGAAAGAAAAGCGGCAGGAGAAAAAGAAAGAGCAGCAGAAGGAGAAGTAGGAAATGCAGAAACAGGAGAAGAACAAGCAGAAGAAACAGGAGAAGGACAAGAAGCAGAAGCAGAAGGAGAAGCAGAAAGAGAAGGAGGGGAAGCAGAAGAAGCAGAAGCAGGAGAAGCAGAAGCATAAGAATCCGAAGAAGCAGAAGCAGAACCTGAAGCAGAAGGAGAAGCAGGAGAAGCAGAAGAATCAGAATATGGAGAAGCAGAATGAGAAGCAGAAGGAGAAGCAGAAGCTGAAAGAGAATCAAAAGCAGAAGGAGAAGCAGAAGAAACAGAAGAAGTAGAAGCAGTAGCAGTTGTAGCAGAAGCAGTAGGAAAAGCAGAAGGAAAAGCAGAAGAACAAGAAGGAGAAGGAGAAACAGAAGGAGAAGCAGAAGGAGAAGCAGAAAGAGAAGCAGGTAAAGCAGAAGAAGAAGCAGAAGGAGAATCAGAAGGAGAAGCAGAAGAAGGAGAAGGTGAAGCAGAAGCAGAAGAAGATGCAGAAGGAGAAGCAGAAGAAGCAGAAGAAGAAGGAGAAGCAGGAAAAGCAGAAGAAGCAGAAGGAAAAGGTGAAGCAAAAGAAGGAGAAGGAGAAGCAGAGGCAGAAGAAGAAGCATAAGGACAAGCACAAGCAGAAGGAGATGCAGAAGGAGAAGCAGGAGAAGCAGAAGAAGCAGAAGCTGAAAGAGAAGCAGAAGTAGGAGAAGGAGAAGGAGGAGAAGCAGAAGCAGAAGGAGAAGCAGAAGCAGAATGAGAAGCAGAAAGAGAAGCAGGAGGAGGACAAGAAGCAGAAGCAGGAGAAGCCGAAAGAGAAGAAGCAGAAACAGAAGCAGAAGGAGAAGCAGAAGCAGAAGGAGAATCAGCAGAAAAGTAGAACCAGAAATTCATCCACGAGAAACAGAAGAAGCAGAAGCAGAAGGAGAAGCAAAAAGAGAAGCAGAAGGAGAAGTAGAAAAAGCAGCAGAAGAAGCAGAAAAACAAGCATGAGAAGCAGAAGCAGAAAGAGAAGTAGAAGCAGAAGAAGCAGAAGAAGAAGCAGTAGAAGCATAAGAAGCAGAAGCAGGAGAAGCAGAACCAGAAGAAAAAGAAGAAGCATAAGAAGCAGAAGCAGAGGGAGAAACAGAAGAAGGAGAAGGAGCAGCAGAAGGTGAAGCAGAAGGAGATGCAGAAGCAGAAAGAGAAGCAGAAACAGAAGAAGAAGAAGAAGGAGAAGTTGGAGAATCAGAAGAAGCAGAAGCAGAAAGAGAAGCAGAAGAAGGAGAAGCAGAAGGAGAAGGACAAGCAGGAGAAGCAGAAGAAGCAGAAGCGGGAGAAGCAGAAGAAGAAGAAGAAGAAGAAGAAGAAGAAGAAGAAGAAGAAGAAGAAGAAGAAGAAGAAGAAGAAGAAGAAACAGAAGAAGGAGAAGGAGCAGAAGGAGAAGCAGAAGCAGAAGGAGAAGCAGAAAGAGAAGCAGAAGAAGCAGAAGAAGCAGTAGCAGTTGAAGCAGAAGCACAAGAAACAGCAGAAGCAGAAGAAACAGAAGAAGCCGAAGAATCAGAAGGAGAACTTGAAGCAGAAGGAGAAGCAGAAGCAGCAGAAGCTGGAAAAGCAGAAGCAGAAGAAACCGAACAAGCAGAAGAAGCAGAAGCAGAACGAGAAGCAGAAGAAGAAGGAGAAAGAGAAGGATTAGGAGTAGGAGGAGCAGAAGCAGAATAAGAAGCAGAAAGAGAAGCAGAAGAAGAAGCAGAAGGAGAAACAGAAGAAGCAGAAGCAGGAGAAGCAGAAGCAGAATGAGAAGCACAAGAAGGAGAAATTGAAGGAGAAGGAGAAGGAGACGGAGAAGCAGAAGGAGAAGTAGGAGAAGCAGAAGAAGAAGAAGCAGGAGAAGCAGAAACAGAAGAAACAGAAGGAGAAGAGCAGAAGCAGAAGGAGAAGCAGAAGGAGAACCAGAAGAAGCAGAAGCTGAAGCAGAAGAAGAAGAAACAGAAAAAGCAGAAGAAGCAGAAGAAGAAGCAGCAGGAGAAGCAGAAGAAGAAGAAGGCGAAGAAGCAGAAGCAGAACCTGAAACAGAGAGAGAAGCAGGAGAAGCAGAAGAAGCAGAATCTGGAGAAGCAGAAGGAGAAGCAGAAGCAGAAAGAGAAGCAAAAGCAGAAGGAGAAGCAGAAGGGGAAGCAGAAGAAACAGAAGAAGCAGAGGCAGTAGCAGAAGAAGCAGAAGATGCAGAAGCAGAAGGAGAAGCAGAAGGTAAAGCAGAAGAACTAGAAGGAGAAGGAGTGAGAGAAACAGAAGGAGAAGCAGAAAGAGAAGCAGAAGAAGGAGCAGGAGAACGAAAAGCAGCAGGAGAAGCAGAAAGAGCAGCGGAAGGAGAAGCAGAAGCAAAAGCAGAAGCAGAAGTAGAAGCAGAAGAAGGAGAAGCAGAAGGAGAAGCATAAAGAGAAACAGAAGGAGAAGCAGGAGAAGCAGAAGCAGGAGAAGCAGAATCAAAAGAAATAGAAGAAGGATAAGAAGCAGAAGCAGAAAGAGAAGCAGAAACAGAAGGAGAAGCAGAAATAGAAGCTGAACAAGCTGAAGAAGCAGAAGCAGAACCTAAAGCAGAAGGAGAAGCAGGAGAAGCAGAAGAAGCAGAATCTGGAGAAGAAGAAGGAGAACCAGAAGGAAAAGCAGAAGCAGAAAGAGAAGCAAAAGCAGAAGGAGAAGCAGAAGGAGAAGCAGAAGAAACAGAAGAAGCAGAATCAGTAGCAGAAGAAGCTGAAGATGCAGAACCAGAAAGAGAAGCAGAAGGAATAGCAGAAGAAAGAGGAGAAATAGAAGGAAAAGCAGAAGGAGAAGCAGGAAAAGCAGAAGAAACAGAAGCAGACGGAGAAGCAGAAGAAGGAGAAGGAGAAGCCAGAGCAGAAGAAGAAGCAGAAGGAAAAGCACAAGCAGAAGGAGATGCAGAAGGAGAAGCAGGAAATGCAGAAGACGCAGAAGCAGAAGGAGAAGAAGAAGGAGAAGAATCAGAATCAGAAGAAGCAGAAGCAGAAATAGAAAGAGAAGCCGACGAAGAGAAGCAGAAC
>NW_012300346.1:0-1793 GCF_000151885.1 Dipodomys ordii | reverse complement strand
GTTTGAAGTTTGGTATTGATACTCTCCAGCAGTGTTCTTTACATTGAGGAGTGTTTTTGCTATTCGGGGTCTTTTATTGTTCCATATGAATTTTTGGATTGCCTTTTCTATTTCCTTGAAGAATGAGGTGGGAATTTTGATAGGTATTGCGTTGAATTTGTAGAAAGCCTTGGGAAGTATTGCCATTTTCACGATGTTAATCTTTCCAATCCAGGAGCATGGGAGGCTTTGCCATTTTTTTAGTTCTGTGCTGATTTCCTTTTTCAAGATTTTAAAGTTTTCATCATAGAGGTCCTTCACTTCTTTAGTTAAGTTAATTCCTAGGTATTTTATTTTTTGTGGGGCTATTACAAATGGAGTTGCTTTCCTAATTTCAGCCACACTTTTCTCATTATTGGCATACAGAAAACCATTGATTTTTGGGGGTTAATTTTTTAACCTGCTACTTTGCCAAAGTTTTGAATCAGCTTGAGTAATTTGGGAGTGGAGTCTATGGGATTCTTTAAATACAAGATCATGTCATCTGCAAAGAGGGAGAGTTTTATTTCTTCTTTCCCTATTTGGATCCCCTTTATTTCTGCGTCTTGTCTTATTGCTATAGCTAGGCATTCTAATACTAGATTGAAAAGGAGTGGAGAGAGTGGGCATCCTTGTCTTGTTCCTGAGTTAAGAGGAAATGGCTTTAGTTTTTCAACATTGAGTATAATGCTGGCTGTAGGTTTGTCATATACAGCCTTTATTGTATTGAGGAATGTTCCATGGATTCCTAATTTTTCCAAAACCTTCATCATAAAGGGGTGTTGGATCTTGTCGAATGCTTTTTCTGCATCTATTGAGATAACCATGTGTTTCTTATTCTTGCTCCTGTTGATGTGATGAATAATATTAATTGATTTGCGTATATTGAACCAGCTTTGCATCTCACAATTTTTTTTAAAAAAGGAAATTTCCCATATTTTTGTGTGATCAGAACTCTTGGGCTCACCCTACGAAGCCCACAGTAAATTAAATTGCCTACTTCCTTTATACCTTTAACCAGATGGGTCACACTTAACTATTTTTATTAAGCTTTTCTAAATGTCAGATTTGTTTTTAAATTGGTAGAACTGGGATTAAACTCAGGGCCTAGTGCATGGTTAGGAAGTAACTCTACTACTTAGCCATATCTCCATCCTTTTTGCTTTATTTTAGTGATAGGGTTTTGTATTTTTGTTCCAGCTAGTCTGGCCCACAATCTTCCTATTTATGCGCCAATGTAGCTGGGATGAAAGGTATACACCACCACTGTCAACTATTGGTTGAGATGGGGTCTCAGTACCTTTTTGTCCAGATCTGGTCTTGAACCATTATCATCTTTATATCTATCTCCCCTATGTAACTAGGATTACAGGCATGAGCTAATGAACCTGGCCTCAAAATGTTTAATTTCTTTAAGCAATTTAGAGCACTGATTTTTAATTTGTTTTAATATGTATTTTCCTTTAATATGGATTATCTCAAGGGTTGTTATATAATGTTCTCGTCCTTATGCATTTCTTGATCATTTATAATTTTAATTTTGTGTTTTCCTCATTTGTTCAAGAATTACATGGTTGGAAGTGTCTCGCTCCCTCTCCATGCTACATCCATCTCAGCCAGGAGACTTCCTTGAACTCCGATCCTTGGGACTTGTGTACTGTCTGGAAGCTCATGATCTATATAAATGGATCATACTTCCTCACGCTATACTAGTGACTGCTCATGATAGTAGCTTTAAATTTAGACTGCTGTCTGACCCCACTACCCTACCCCAC
>NW_012300345.1:0-1464 GCF_000151885.1 Dipodomys ordii | reverse complement strand
GAGAAGCAGAAGGAGAAGCAGGAGATGCAGAAACAGGAGAAGCAGAAGCAGAAGAAACAGGAGAAGGACAAGAAGCAGAAGCAGAAGGAGAAGCAGAAACAGAAGGAGAAGCAGAAAGAGAAGGAGGGAAAGCAGAAGAAGCATAAGCAGGAGAAGCAGAAGCATAAGAATGCGAAGACGCAGAAGCAGAAACTGAGGCAGAAGGAGAAGCAGGAGAAGAAGAAGAAGCAGAATCTGGAGAAGCCGAATGAGAAGCAGAAGGAGAAGCAGAAGCAGAAAGAGAATCAAAAGCAGAAGGAGAAGCAGAAGAAACAGAAGAAGTAGAAGCAGTAGCAGGTGTAGCAGAAGCAGAAGGAAAAGCAGAAAAACAGGAAGGAGAAGGAGAAACAGAAGGAAAAGTAGAAGGAGAAGCAGAAAGAGAAGCAGGTAAAGCAGAAGAAGAAGAAGCAGAAAGAGAATCAGAAGTAGAATCAGAAGAAGGAGAAGGAGAAACAGAAGCAGAAGAAGATGCAGAAGGAGAAGCAGGAGAAGCATAAGAAGCAGAAGCAGAAGGAGAAGCAGGAGAAGCAGAAGAAGCAGAATCTGGAGAAGCAGAAGGAGAAGCAGAAGCAGAAAGAGAAGCAAAAGCAGAAGGAGAAGCAGAAGAAACAGAAGAAGCAGAGGAAGTAGCAGAAGAAGCAGAAGATTCAGAAGCAGAAGGAGAAGCAGAAGGAAAAGCAGAAGAACTAGAAAGAAAAGGAGAAACAGGAGTAGAAGCAGAAAGAGAAGCAGAAGAAGGAGCAGTAGAAGGAAAAGCAACAGGAGAAACAGAAAGAGCAGCAGAAGGAGAAGCAGGAAATGCAGAAACAGGAGAAGAACAAGCAGAAGAAACAGGAGAAGGACAAGAAGCAGAAGCAGAAGGAGAAGCAGAAAGAGAAGGAGGGGAAGCAGAAGAAGCAGAAGCAGGAGAAGCAGAAGCATAAGAATCCGAAGAAGCAGAAGGAGAACCTCAGGGAGAAGGAGAAGCAGGAGAAGCAGAAGAAGCAGAATCTGGACAAGCAGAATGAGAATCAGAAGGAGAAGCAGAAGCAGAAAGAGAATCAAAAGCAGAAGGAGAATCAGAAGAAACAGAAGAAGTAGAAGCAGTAGCAGTTGTAGCAGAAGCAGAACGAGAAGCAGAAGGAAAAGCAGAAGAACAAGAAGGAGAAGGAGAAACAGAAGGAGAAGCAGACGGAGAAGCAGAAAGAGAAGCAGGTAAAGCAGAAGAAGAAGAAGCAGAAGAAGAAGAAGAAGGAGAAGCAGAAGAAGGAGAAGGAGAAGCAGAAGTAGAAAAATATGCAGAAGGAAAAGCAGAAGAAGCAGAAGCAGAAGGAGAAGCAGGAAAAGCAGAAGAAGCAGAAGCAAAAGGAGAAGCAAAAGAAGGAGAAGGAGAAGCAGAGGCAGAAGAAGAAGCATAAGGCCAAGCACAAGCAGAAGGAGATGCAG
>NW_012300344.1:0-2083 GCF_000151885.1 Dipodomys ordii | reverse complement strand
AGAAACAGAAGAAGCAGAAGCATAAGCAGAAGGAGAAGCAAAAAGAGAAGCAGAAGGAGAAGTAGAAGAAGCAGCAGAAGGAGAAGCAGCAGAAGAAGCAGAAAAACAAGCAGGAGAAGCAGAAGCACAAAGAGAAGTAGAAGCAGAAGAAGCAGAAGCAGAAGAAGCAGTAGAAGCATAAGAAGCAGAAGCAGGAGAAGCAGAAGCAGAAGATAAAGAAGAAGCATAAGAAGCAGAAGCAGAGGGAGAAACAGAAGAAGGAGAAAGAGCAGCAGAAGGTGAAGCAGAAGGAGATGCAGAAGCAGAAAGAGAAGCAGAAACAGAAGGAGAAGAAGAAGGAGAAGTTGGAGAATCAGAAGAAGCAGAAGCAGAAGCAGAAAGAGAAGAAGGAGAAGGAGAAGCAGAAGGAGAAGGACAAGTAGGAGAAGCAGAAGAAGCAGAAGCGGGAGAAGCAGAAGAAGAAGAAGAAACAGAAGAAAGAGAAGGAGCAGAAGGAGAAGCAGAAGCAGAAGGAGAAGCAGAAAGAGAAGCAGAAGAAGCAGTAGCAGGAGAAGCAGAAGAAACAGAAGAAGCCCAAGAAGCAGAAGGAGAACTTGAAGCAGAAGGAGAAGCAGAAGCAGCAGAAGCTGGAAAAGCAGAAGCAGAAGAAACAGAACAAGCAGAAGAAGCAGAAGCAGAACGAGAAGCAGAAGAAGAAGAAGGAGAAAGAGAAGGATTAGGAGTAGGAGGAGCAGAAGGAGAATCAGAAGCAGAAAGAGAAGCAGAAGGAGAAGCAGAAGGAGAAACAGAAGAAGCAGAAGTAGGAGAAGCAGAAGCAGAATGAGAATGAGAAGCACAAGAAGGAGAAATTGAAGGAGAAGGAGAATGAGACGGAGAAGCAGAAGGAGAAGTAGGAGAAGCAGAAGAAGAAGCAGGAGAAGCAGAAGCAGAAGAAACAGAAGAAGGAGAAGAGCAGAAGCAGACGGAGAAGCAGAAGCAAAAGGAGAAGCAGAAGAAGCAGAAGCTGAAGCAGAAGAAGAAGAAACAGAAAAAGCAGAAGAAGCAGAAGAAGAAGCAGCAGGAGAAGCAGAAGAAGAAGAAGGAGAAGGAGAAAGAGAAGGATTAGGAGTAGGAGAAACAGAAGGATAAGCAGAAGCAGAAAGAGAAGGAGAATGAGAAGGAGAAGCAGGAGAAGTAGAAGAAGCAGGAGATGTAGAAGAAGCAGAAACAGGAGAAGCAGAAGGAGAATGAAAAGCAGAAGAAGGAGAAATTGAAACAGAAGAAGATGCAGAAGGAGAAGCAGGAGCAGTAGTAGAAGCAGAAGAAGGAGAAGCAGAAGGAGAAGCATAAAGAGAAACAAAAGGAGAAGCAGGAGAAGCAGAAGCAGGAGAAGCAGAATCAGAAGAAATAGAAGAAGGAGAAGAAGCAGAAGCAGAAAGAGAAGCAGAAACAGAAGGAGAAGCAGAAATAGAAGCAGAAGAAGCCGAAGAGGCAAAAGCAGAACCTAAAGCAGAAGGAGAAGCAGAAGAAGCAGAAGAAGTAGAATCTGGAGAAGAAGAAGGAGAACCAGAAGGAGAAGCAGAAGCAGAAAGAGAAGCAAAAGCAGAAGGAGAAGCAGAAGAAACAGAAGAAGCAGAATCAGTAGCAGAAGAAGCTGAAGATGCAGAACCAGAAAGAGAAGCAGAAGGAATAGCGGAAGAACGAAAAGGAGAAATAGAAGGAAAAGCAGAAGGAGAAGCAGGAAAAGCAGAACAAACAGAAGCAGACGGAGAAGCAGAAGAAGGAGAAGGAGAAGGCGGAGCAGAAGAAGAAGCAGAAGGAAAAGCACAAGCAGAAGGAGATGCAGAAGGATCAGCAGGAAATGCAGAAGACGCAGAAGCAGAAGAAGAAGAAGAAGGAGAAGAATCAGAATCAGAAGAAGCAGAAGCAGAAAGAGAAAGAGAAGCCGACGAAGAGAAGCAGAACGAGAAGCAGGAGAAGCAGAAGAAGCACAAGCGGGAGAAGAAAAAGAAACAGAAGAAGGAGAAGGAGCAGAAGCAGAAGGAGAAGCAGAAGGAGAAGCAGAAAGAGAAGCAGGAAAAGCAGAAGAAGCAGAAGCAGGTGA
>NW_012300343.1:0-3548 GCF_000151885.1 Dipodomys ordii | reverse complement strand
TGATACACAGCGGACACAGCTGGGGACATAGCGGGGATACAGCGGGACACAGCGGGGGACACAGCGAGGACGCAGCTGGACACAGCGGAACTCAGCGGGGGACAAAGCGGGAGACAGCGGGGGACACAGCGAGCACACAGCAGGACACAGCGGCCACACAGAGGGGACTCAGTGGGGGACACAGCGGGGGAAAAAGAGGGACACCACGGGACACAGTGAGACACAGCGGGACACAGTGGGACACTGTGGGGACACAGTAGGACAAAGCGGGGGACACAGCGGGACACATCGGAACAAAGCGGGGGACAGAGCAGAGACCGAGTAGGGCCACAGCGGGACACCTCGGTGACACAGCTGGACACAGCGGGGTACATAGCAGGACACAGCGGGCACACAGCGGGGACATAGCGGGACACCACTGACACAGCGGGACACAGCGGGGACAGAGCGGGACACAGTCGGACACAGCGGGACACAGTGGGGGACACAGCGGGACATAGCGGGGGACACAGCAGGGGACACAGCGGGACACAGCGTCGATACAGAGGGGACTCAGTGGAGGACACAGCGGGGGAAACAGCGGGGGACAAAGTGGGACACCACGGGACACAGTGTGACACAGCGGGACACAGCGGGGACACTGCGGGGACACAGCAGGACAAAGCGGGGGACATAGCGGGACACAGCGGCACACAGCGGGGGACACAGCCGGACACAGCGGGGGAAACAGTGGGGGACACAGTGGGACACGGTGGGACACAGCGGGGGACACATGGGGAACACAGCGGGACACAGCGGGGACACAGCGGGACTCAGCGGGGGACACAGCAGTATACAGCAGGACACAGCGGGGACACAGCAGGGACACAGCGGGGGACACAGCGGGACACAGCGGGACACAGCGGGGAACACAGCGGGACACAGAGGGGGACACAGAGGGGTACACAGCGGGACACAGCTGGGAACACAGCGGGTCACAGCTGGACACAGCGGGAACACAGCTGGACACAGCAGGGTACACAGTGGGACACAGGGGGCACACAGTGGGGACACAGCGGGGGACACAGCGGAACACAGCGGGTCACAGTGGGGGACACAGCGGGGGACACAGCGGGGGACAGCAGAGGACAGAGAGGGGACACAGCGGCGACACAGAGGGGACGCAGGTGGGGACACAGCGTGGGACAAAGTGGGACATCACGGGACACAGTATTACACAGCGGGCCACAGCGGGACACAGTGGGCCACAGCGGGACACAGCGGGACACAGCTGGGAACACAGCGGGACACAGCGGGAACACAGCTGGACACAGCGAGGTACACAGTGGGACACAGGGGGCACACAGTGGGGACACAGCGGGGGACACAGCGGGACACAGCGGGTCACAGCGGGGGACACAGCGGGGGACACAGCGGGGGACAGCAGAGGACAGAGAGGGGACACAGCGGCGACACAGAGGGGACGCAGCTGGGGACACAGCGTGGGACAAAATGGGACACCACGGGACACAGTGTTACACAGCGGGACACAGCGGGGACACTGCGGGACACAGCAAGATAAAGCGGGGGACACAGCGGGCCACAGCGGGCCACAGCGGGGGACAGCGGGGGACACAGCGGGACACAGTGGGCTACCCTGTGAGGACACAGCGGGACACAACAGGGGACACAGCGAGGACACAGCGGGGGACACAGCGGGGGACACAGCGGGACACAGTGGGGAACACAGCGGGACACAACGGGACACAGCGTCGATACAGCGGGGAGGCAGCGGGGAGGCAGCGTTACACAGCGTGGTACACACTGTGGACACAACGGGACACAGTGGGCCACAGCGGGGGACAGCGGGGGACACAGCGGGAAACAGCGGGCCACAGCGGGGGACAGCGGGGGACACAGCGGGACACAGTGGGCTACACAGTGAGGACACAGCGGGACACAACAGGGGACACAGCGAGGACACAGCGGGGGACACAGCAGGGGACACAGCGGGACACAGTGGGGAACACAGCGAGGACACAGCGGGACACAACGGGACACAGCGTCGATACAGCGGGGAGGCAGCGTTACACAGCGTGGTACACACTGTGGACACAACGGGACACAGTGGGGGCACAGCGGGACACAGCAGGACACAGCAGGACACAGTGGAACACAGCGGGGACAAAGCGTGAGACACAGCGAGGGACAGAGAGGGAAACAGCAGGGGACACAGCGAGGACACAGCGGGACACAGCGGTGACACAGCGGGGACTGAGCGGGGGACACAGTGGGACACAGCGGGGGACACAGCGGGACACAGCGAGGGACACTGCAGGACACAGTGTGGGACAGAGCGTGGGACACAGCGAGACACAGCGGGGACAAAGCTGGACACAGCGGGGTACACAGAGGGACACAGCAGGGACAAAGCATGAGACACAGCAGGGGACAGAGAGGGAGACAGCAGGGGACACAGCGAGGAAACAGCGGGACACAGTGGTGACACAGCGGGTACTCAGGGGGGGACACAGCGGGACACAGCGGGGGACACAGCGGGACACAGCGGGGACACAGCGTCGATACAGCGGGGACACAGCGAGACACAGCGGGAAACACAGGAAGGAAACAGCGGGACCAAGTGGGACACAGAGTCGATACAGCGGGACACAACGGGGTACACAGCTAGGGACACAACGGAACACAGCGGGGGACACAGCGAGGACACAGCGGGACAAAGCGGGACACAGCGCGGGACACAGCGGGACCCAGCGGGAGACCCAGCGAGGACACAGCAGGACACAGCGGAGGACAAAGGGGGACACAGTGGGGAACACAGCGGGGGACACAGCGGGACACAGCGAGGAACACAGCAAGGACACAGCGGGGGACACAGCGGGACACAGCGTCGATACAGCGGGCACACAGCATTACACAGCGTGGTACACAGCTGTGGACACAACGGGACACAGAGGGGGCACAGCTGGACACAGCGGGACACAGTGGGACACAGCGGGGACAAAGCGTGAGACACAGCAGAGGACAGAGCTGGAGACAGCGGGGGACACAGCGGGGGACACAGCAGGACACAGTGGGGAACACAGCGAGGACACAGCGTTACACAGCGTGGTACACACTGCGGACACAGCGGGACACAGTGGGGGCACAGCCGGACACAGCGGGACACAGTGGGACACAGCACAGCGGGGACAAAGCGTGAGACACAGCGGGGGACAGAGAGGGAGACAGCAGGGGACACAGCGAGGAAACAGCGGGACACAGCGGTGACACAGCGGGGACTCAGCGGGGGAAACAGTGGGACACAGCGGGGGACACAGCGGGACACAGCGGGGGACACTGCGGGACACAGTGTGGGACAGAGCGTGGGACACAGCGAGACACAGCGGGGACAAAGCTGGACACAGCGAGGTACACAGAGGGACACAGCAGGGACACAGCGGGGAAACAGCGTGACACAAAAGGACACCGCTGGACACAGCGGGGTACACAGCGGGACACAGCGGGCACACAGCGGGGACACAGAGGGACACAGCGGGACACAGCGGGGA
>NW_012300342.1:0-3548 GCF_000151885.1 Dipodomys ordii | reverse complement strand
GCGGCGATACAGCGGGGATACAGCTTTACACAGTGTGGTACACATCTGTGGACACAAGGGGACACAGTGGGGGCACAGCGGGACACAGCGGGACACAGTGGGACAAAGCGAAGACAAATCGTGAGATACAGCGGGGGACAGAGCGGGAGACAGCGGGGGACACATCGAGGACACAGCAGGACACAGCGGGGCACAGCAGGGACAGAGCGGGACACAGCGGGACACAGCGGGACACAGCGGTGGACCCAGCGAGGACACAGCGGGACACAGCGGGGGACACAGCGAGGACACAGCGGGACACAGCGGGGGACCCAGCGAGGACACAGCGGGACACAGTGGGGGACAGAGTGAGGACACAGCGGGGGAGACAGAGGGGGGACACTGCGGGACACAGTGGGGAACACAGTGAGAACACAGCAGGACACAGCGGGACACAGCGTCGATACAGCGGGGATACAGCGTTACACAGCTTGGTACACATCTGTGGACACAACGGGACACAGTGGGAGCACAGCAGGACACAGTGGGTCACAGCGAGGACAAATCGTGAGACGTAGCGGGGGACAGAGTGGGAGACAGCGGGGGACACAGCGAGGACACAGCAGGACACAGCGGGACACAGCAGGGACAGAGCGGGACACAGCGGGACACAGCGAGGGACACAGCGGGACACAGTGGGGGACCCAGCGAGGACACAGCAGGACACAGCGGGGAACACAGCGAGGACACAGCGGGGGACACAGCGGGGGACACTGCGGGACACAGCCGTGAACACAGCGAGGACACAGCGGGACCCAGCGGGACCCAGCGTCGATACTGCGATGACACAGCATTACACAGTGTGGTACACAGCTGTGGACACAACGGGACACAGTGGGGGCACAGCGGGACACAGCGGAACACAGTGGGACACAGCGGGGACAAAGCGTGAGACACAGGGGGGACAGAGCGGGAGACAGCGGGGGACACAGCGAGGACACAGCGGGACACAGCGGGGGAAACAGCGGGACACAGCAGTGGACACAGGGGGAGAGAGCGGGGGACACAGTGGGACACAGTGGTGAAAACAGCGGGACACAGCGGTGGACCCAGCGAGGACCCAGCGGGACCCAGCGGGACACAGCGTCGATACAGCTGGGATACAGCCTTACACAGCGTGGTACACATCTGTGGACACAACGGGACACAGTGGGGGCACAGCGGGACAGAGCAGGACACAGTGGGACACAGCGAGGACAAATCGTGAGACACAGTGGGAGACAGAGCGGGAGACAGCGGGGGACACAGCGAGGACACAGCAGGACACAGTGGGACACAGCAGGGACAGAGCGGGACAGAGCGGGACACAGCGGGGGAAACAGCGGGACACAGCGGAGGACCCAGCGAGGACACAGAGGGACACAGTGGGGGACACAGCGAGGACACAGCAGGGGACACAGCGGGGGACACTGCGGGGGACACTGCGGGACACAGCGGGGAACACAGTGAGGACACAGCGGGACACAGCGGGACACAGCGTCGATATAGCAGGGATACAGCGTTACACAGCGTGGTTCACATCTGTGGACACAACGGGACACAGTGGGGGCAGAGCGGGACACAGTGGGACACAGCGAGGACAAATCTTGAGACGTAGCGGGGGACAGAGCGGGAGACAGCGGGGGACACAGCGAGGACACAGCAGGACACAGCGGGACACAACAGGGACAGAGCGGGACACAGCGGGACACAGCGGGGGAAACAGCGGGACACAGCGGGGGACCCAGCGAGGACATAGCGGGACACAGCGGGGAACACAGCGAGGACACAGCGGGGGACACAGCGGGGGACACTGCGGAACACAGCGGGACACAGCGTCGATACAGCGGGGACACAGCGTTACACAGCGTGGTACACAGCTGTGGACACAACGGGACACAGTGGGGTCACAGCGGGACACAGCGGAACACAGTGGGACACATCGGGGACAAAGCGTGAGACACAGCGTGGGATAGAGCGGGAGACAGAGGGGGACACAGCGAGGACACAGTGGGACACAGCGGGGGGAACAGCGGGACACAGCGGTAGACAAAGGGGTACAGAGCGGGGGACACAGCGGGACACAGCGGTGGACAGAGCGGTACACAGCAGTGGACACAGCGAGGACACAGCGGGACCCAGCGGGACACAGCGTCGATACAGCGGGGACAGAGTGGGCCACCGCGGGACACAGCAGGAACAAAGCAGTAGACACAGCAGGACACAGCAGGGGACACAGCGGGACACAGCCGGGGACACAGCGAGGACAGAGCAGGACACAGAGGGGACACAGCGGGGACTCAGCGGGGGACACAGCGGGGGACAAAGCGGGACACCACGGGACACAGCGGAACACAGCGGGGACAAGGAGGAGACAGAGCAGGAAACAGCGTGGACACAGCGCGACAAAGCAGGGGACACAGCAGGGGACACAGCGGGACACAGCGGGGGAAACAGCAGGGGACACAGCGGGACACAGCGGGGGACACAGCGAGGACACAGCGGGATACAGCGGGGGACACAGCGAGGACACAGCGGGGGACACACCGGGGGACACAGCGCAACACAGCAGGGAACACAGCGAGGACACAGCGGGACCCAGCAGGACACAGCGTCGATACAGCGGGGATACAGCGTTACACAGTGTGGTACACATCTGTGGACACAAGGGGACACAGTGTGGGCACAGCGAGACACAGCGGGACACAGTGGGACAAAGCAAGGACAAATCGTTAGACACAGCGAGGGACAGAGCTCGAGACAGCAGGGAACACAGATAGGACACAGCAGGGCACAGCGGGACACAGAAGGGACAGAGCGGGACACAGCGGGACACAGCGGGACACAGCGGGACACAGCGGGGGACACAGCGGGACACAGCGGGGGATGCAGCGAGGACACAGCGGGACAAAGCGGGACAAAGCAGGGGACACAGCGGTGAAACAGCTGGACACAACGGAGTACATAGTGGGACACAGCACGCACACAGGGGGACACAGCGGGACACAGCGGGACACAGCAGGGACAGAGCGGGACACAGCGGGACACAGTGGGACACAGCGGGCGACCCAGCGGGACCCAGCGGGGGACCCAGTGAGGACACAGCGGGACACAGCTGGGGACACAGCGAGGAAACAGCGGGGGACACATCGGGGGACACAGCGGGACACAGCGAGGAACAGCGTAGATACAGCGGGGACACAGCATTACACAGCGTGGTACACAGCTGTGGATACAACGGGACACAGTGTGGGCACAGCGGGACACAGCGGGTCACAGTGGGACACAGCGGGGACAAAGCGTGAGACACAGCGGGGGACAGAGTGGGAGACAGCGGGGGACACAGCGGGGACACAGCGGGGACTCAGCGGGGTTTCTCAGCGGGATACAGCTGGACACAGAGTGACACAGCGGGACACAGCAGAGGACAGAGCGACGACACAGCAGGACACAGCGGGGACACAGTGGGACTCAGCAGGTTACAGCACTCACAACGGGACACAGCACGACACAGCGTGACACAGCGGGGA
>NW_012300341.1:0-3548 GCF_000151885.1 Dipodomys ordii | reverse complement strand
GAAGAAGAAGAAGAAGAAGAAGGAGAAGGAGAAGGAGAAGGAGAAGCATAAGAAGAAGAAGTAGAAGAAGAAGAAGCAGAAGCAGGAGAAGCAGAAGCAGAAGAAAAGGATAAGCATAAGAAGCAGAATCAGAGGGAGAAGCAGAAGAAGGACAAGGAGCAGCATAAGGAGAAGCAGAAGGAGAATCAGAAGGAGAAGCAGAAGAAGGAGAAGCAGAAGCAGAAGAAGAAGAAGAAGCAGAAGAAGATGCAGAAGGAGAAGCAGGAGAAGCAGAAGAAGCAGAAGCAGAAGGAGAAGCAGAAGTAGGAGAAGGAGAAGGAGAAGGAAGGGCAGCAGAATCAATAGGAGAAGCAGAAGGAGAAGGAGAAGCAAAATGAGAAGCAGAAAGAGAAGCAGTAGAAGCAGAAGAAGCAGGAAAAGCATAAGCAGAATAAAGAGAAGAAGAAGACGAAGAAGAAGAACAAGAAGAAGAAGAAGAAGAAGAAGAAGAAGAAGAAGAAGAAGAAGAAGAAGAAGAAGAAGAAGAAGAAGAAGAAGAAGAAGGAGAAGCATAAGGAGAAGCATAAGGAGAAGCAGTAGAAGCAGAAGAAGCAGAAGCAGGAGAAGCAGAAGCAGAAGAAAAAGAATAAGCAAAAGAAGCAGAAGCACTGGGAGAAGCAGAAGAAGGAGAAGGAGAAGGAGCAGCAGAAGGAGAAGCAGAAGCAGAAAGAGAAGCAGAAACAGAAGGAGAACAAGAAGGAGAAGCAGGAGAAGCAGAAGAAGCAGAAGTAGAAGCAGAAAGAGGAGAAGAAGGAGAAGCAGAAGTAGAATCAGAAGAAACAAGAAGAAGCAGAAGAAACAGAAGCAAAAGAAACAGAAGAAGGAGAAGAGCAGAAGCAGAAGCAGAAGGAGAAGCAGAAGCGAAGGAGAAGCAGAAAGAGAAGCAGGAGAAGCAGAAGCAGGAGAAGCAGAAGCAGAAGAAACAGGAGAAGCCAAAGAAGCAGAAGCAGAATCTGAAGCAGAAGGAGAAACAGAAGAAGCACAATCTGAAGCAGAAGCAGAAGAAACAGTAATAGTATAATAAGCAGAAGCAGAAGAAGCAAGAGAAGCAGAAGAAGAAGAAGTCAGAGAAGGCGAGAGAGAAGGATTAGGAGTAGGAGAAGCAAAAGGATAAGCAGACGCAGAAAGAGACGCAGAAGGAAAAGCAGCACGAGAAGTAGGAGAAGCAGGAGAAGCAGAAGCAGGAGAAGCAGAAGAAACAGAAGACGCAGAAGCAGAATGAGAAGTAGAAGGAGAAATTGAAGCAGAAGCAAAAGGAGAAGCAGAAGGAAAAGGAGAAGCAGAAGAAGGAGAAGGAGAAGGAGAAACTGAAAGAGAAGCAGAAAGGGAAGCAGAACGAGAAGCAGGAGAAGCAGTAGCAGGAGAAGCAGAAGCAGAAGAAACAGAAGAAGGAGAACAAGCAGAAGCAGAAGGAGAAGCAGAAACAGAAGGAAAAGCAGAAAGAGAAGAAGGAGAAGCACAAGAAGCAGCAGCACGAGAAGCAGAAGAAGCAGAAGCCGAAGAAAGAGAAGCAGAATCTGACGCAGAAGGAGAAACAGAAGAAGCACAACCTGAAGCAGAAGCAGAAGAAACAGAAATAGTAGAATAAGCTGAAGCAGAAGCACCATGAGAAGCAGGAAAAGCAGAAGGAGAAGGCGAAAGAGAAGGATAAGGAGTAAGAGAAGCAAAAGGATAAGCAGAAGCAGAAAGAGACGCAGAAGGAGAAGCAGCACGAGAAGTAGGAGAAGCAGGAGAAGCAGAAGAAACAGAAGACGCAGAAGCAAAATGAGAATCAGAAGGAGAAATTGAAGCAAAAGCAGAAGGAGAAGCAGAAGGAGAAGCAGAAGGAGAAGGAGAAGGAGAAGCAGATAAAGAAGCAGAACGAGAAGCAGGAGAAGCAGAAGCAGGAGAAGCAGAAACAGAAAAAAACAGAAGAAGGAGAAGAAGCAGAAGCAGAAAGAGAAGCAGAAACAGAAGGAAAAGCAGAAAGAGAAGCAGGAGAAGCAGAAGAAGCAGCAGCAAGAGAAGCAAAAGCAGAAGAAGCAGAAGAAGCAGAAGCAGAACCTGAAGCAGAAGGAGAAGCAGGAGAAGCAGAAGAAGCAGAATCTGGAGAAGCAGAAGGAGAAGCAGAAGCAGAAAGAGAAGCAAAAGCAGGAGAGCAGGAGTAGAAGCAGAAGAAACAGAAGAAGCAGAGGCAGTAGCTGAAGAAGCAGAAGATGCAGAAGCAGGAGGAGAAGCAGAAGGAAAAGCAGAAGAACGAGAAGGAGAAGGAGAAACAGAAGGAGAAGCAGAAAGAGAAGCAGAAGAAGGAGCAGGAGATGGAAAAGCAGCAGGAGAAGCAGAAAGAGCAGCAGAAGGAGAAGCAGGAGATGCAGAAACAGGAGAAGCAGAAGCAGAAGAAACAGGAGAAGGACAAGAAGCAGAAGCAGAAGGAGAAGCAGAAACAGAAGGAGATGCAAAAAGAGAAGGAGGGAAGCAGAAGAAGCAGGAGAAGCAGAAGCATAAGAATCCGAAGAAGCAGAAGCAGAACCTGAAGCAGAAGGAGAAGCAGGAGAAGCAGAAGAAGAAGAATCTGGAGAAGCAGAATGAGAATCTGAAGGAGAAGCAGAAGCAAAATGAGAATCAAAAGCAGAAGGAGAAGCAGAAGAAACAGAAGAATATAATCAGTAGTCGTTGTAGCAGAATGAGAAGTAGATGAAAAGAAGAAGAATAAGTAGGAGAAGGAGAAATAGAAGGAGAAGCAGAATGAGAAGCAGAAGGAGAAGCAGAAGAAGGAGAAGGAGAAGCAGAAGCAAAAGAAGATGCAGAAGGAGAAGCAGGAGAAGCAGAAGAAGCAGAAGCAGAAGGAGAAGCAGGAAAAGCAGAAGAAGCAGAGGCAAAAGTAGAAGCAAAAGAAGGAGAAGGAGAAGCAGAAGCAGAAGAAGAAGCATTAGGACAAGCACAAGCAGAAGGCGATGCAGAAGGAGAAGCAGGAGAAGCAGAAGAAGCAGAAGCTGAAGGAGAAGCAGAAGTAGGAGACGGAGGATAAGCAGAAGCAGAAGGAGAAGCAGAAGAGGAATGAGAAGCAGAAAAAGAAGCAGGAGAAACACAATAAGCAGAAGCAGGAGAAGCCGAAAGAGTAGAAGCAGAAGAAGCAGAAACTGAAGCAGAAGTAGAAGCAGAAGCAGAAGGAGAAGCAGCAGAAGATGTAGAACCAGAAATTCAGGCAGGAGAAACAGAAGAAGCAGAAGCAGAAGGAGAAGCAAAAAGAGAAGCAGAAGGAGAAGTAGAAGAAGCAGCAGAAGAAGCAGAAAAACTAGCAGGAGAAGCAGAAGTAGAAAGAGAATTAGAAGCAGAAGAAGAAGCAGTAGAAGCATAAGAAGCAGAAGCAGGAGAAGCAGATAACAAGAAGAAGCATGAGAAGCAGAAGCAGAAGCAGAGGGAGAAACAGAAGATGGAGAAGGAGCAGCAGATGGTGAAGCAGAAGGAGATGCAGAAACAGAAAGAGAAGGCAGAAACAGAAGGGAAAAGGATGAAGGATTAGTTGGAGA
>NW_012300340.1:0-3548 GCF_000151885.1 Dipodomys ordii | reverse complement strand
CAGCGAGCACACAGCAGGACACAGCGGCCACACAGATTGGGACTCAGTGGTGGACACAGCGGGGGACAAAGAGGGACACCACGGGACACAGTGAGACACAGCGGGACACAGCGGGACACTGTGGGGACACAGTAGGACAAAGCGGGGGACACAGCGGGACACAGCGGAACAAAGCAGGGGACAGAGCAGAGACAGAGTAGGGCCACAGCGGGACACCTCGGTGACACAGCTGGACACAGCGGGGTACACAGTGGGACACAGCGGGCACACAGAGGGGACACAGCGGGACACAGCGGGACACAGCGGGGACAGAGCGGGACACAGTCGGACACAGCGGGACACAGTGGGGGACACAGCGGGACACAGCGGGGGACTCAGCAAGGACACAGCAGGACACAGCGGGGGACACAGCGAGGACAAAGCGGGGGACACAGCAGGTGACACAGCGGAACACAGCGGGGAACACAGCGAGGACACAGCGGGACACAGCGGGACACAGCGTCGATACAGAGGGGACTCAGCGGAGGACACAGCGGGGGAAACAGCGGGGGACAAAGTGTTGACACCACGGGACACAGTGTGACACAGCGGGACACAGCGGGGACACTGCGGGGACACAGCAGGACAAAGCAGGGGACATAGCGGGACACAGCGGCACACAGCGGGGGACACAGCCGGACACAGCGGGGGAAACAGTGGGGGACACAGTGGGACACGGTGGGACACAGCGGGGGACACATGGGGAACACAGCGGGACACAGCGGGGACACAGCGAGACTCAGCGGGGGACACAGCAGTATAAAGCAGGACACAGCGGGGACACAGCAGGGACACAGCGGGGGACACAGCGGGACAAAGAGGGGGACACAGAGAGGTACACAGCGGGACACAGCTGGGAACACAGCGGGTCACAGTGGGACACAGCGGGAACACAGCTGGACACAGTGGGGTACACAGTGGGACACAGGGGGCACACAGTGGGGACACAGCGGGGGACACAGCGGGATACAGCGGGTCACAGCGGGGGACACAGTGGGGAACAGCAGAGGACAGAGAGGGGACACAGCGGCGACACAGAGGGGACGCAGTTGGGGACACAGCGGGAGACAAAGCAGGACACCACGGGACAGTGTGACACAGCGGGACACAGCGGGGACACTGCACGGACACAGCGGTACAAAGCGGGGGACACAGCGGGGACTCAGCGGGGGACACAGCGGGGGACAAAGCGGGACACCACGGAACACAGCGGGTCACAGCGGGAAACAGTGGTGACCCTGCAGGGACACAGCGGGACCCAGTGGGGGACACAGCGGGACACAGCGGGGACTCACCTGGGGACACAGCGAAGGACAAACTGAGACACCACGGGACACAGTGGGACACAGCAGGACATAGCGGGGACACTGCGGGAACATAGCGGGACACAGCGGGGGACACAGGGGGACACAGCGGGACACAGCAGGGACAGAGCGGGACACAGCGGGACACAGCGGGAGACACAGCGGGACACAGTGGGGAACACAGCGAGGACACAGCGGGACACAGCGGGGGACACAGCGGGACACAGCGGGGAACACAGCGAGGACCCAGCGGGACCCAGCAGGACACAGCATCGATACAGCGGGCACACAGCGTTACACTGCGTGCTACACAGCTGTGGACACAACGGGACACAGTGGGGGACACAGCGAGGACACAGCTGGACACAGCGGAACACAGCGGGAGACAAAGCGGGACACAGTGGGGGACACAGCGAGGACAGAGAGGGACACAGCGGCGACACAGAGGGGACGCAGCTGGGGACACAGCGTGGGACAAAGTGGGACACCACGGGACACAGTGTTACACAGCGGGACACAGCGGGGACACTGGGGACACAGCAAGATAAAGCTGGGGACACAGCGGGACACAGCGTCGATGCAGCGGGCACACAGCGTTACACAGCGTGGTACACAGCTGTGGACACAACGGGACACAGTGGGGGCACAGCTGGACACAGCGGGACACAGTGGGACACAGCGGGGACAAAGCGTGAGAAAAAGCGGAGGACAGACCTGGAGACAGCGGGGGACACAGCGGGGGACACAGCAGGAAACAGTGGGGAACACAGCGAGGACACAGCGTTACACAGCGTGGTAAACACTGTGGACACAACGGGACACAGTGGGGGCACAGCTGGACACAGCGGGACACAGTGGGACACAGCACAGCGGGGACAAAGCGTGAGACACAGCGGGGGACAGAGAGGGAGACAGCAGGGGACACAGCGAGGAAACAGCGGGACACAGCGGTGAAACAGCGGGGACTCAGCGGGGGACACAGTGGGACACAGTGTGGGACACAGCGGGACACAGCGGGGGACACTGCGGGACACAGTGTGGGACAGAGCGTGGGACACAGCGAGACACAGCGGGGACAAAGCTGGACACAGCGAGGTACACAGAGGGACACAGCAGGGACACAGCGGGGAAACAGCGTGACACAAAAGGACACCGCTGGACACAGCGGGGTACACAGCGGGACACAGCGGGCACACAGCGGGGACACAGAGGGACACAGCAGGACACAGCGGGGACAGAGTGGGACACAGCGGGAAACACTGCGAGGTCACAGCGGGGGACAAAGCGGGACAACACGGGACACAGTGTGACACAGTGGGACACAGCGGGGACTCTGCAGGGGCACAGCGGGACAAAGCATGCGACAGAGCAAGACACAGCAGGGGACACATCGGGGGACAGTAGGGGACAGAGAGGGGACACAGCGGGACACAGCAGGGGACACAGAGGGGTACACAGCGGGACACAGCCGGAAACACAGCGCGGACACAGCGGGACACACCGGGACACAGCGTCAATACAGCGGGGACAGAGAGGGTCACAGCAGGGACACAGCGGGACACAGTGGGACACAGCGGGGGACACAGCGGGAAACAGCGGGGACACAGCGGGGCACAGCAGGGACTCATCTCGGGGACTCAGTGGAACACAGCGTGGGACACAGCGAGGACACAGCAGGGTCACAGCGGGACACAGCGGCGACACAGCAGGGACACAGCAGGGACACAGTGGGGACACAGCGGGGGACACAGCGGGACACAAACGAGGAACACAGCGAGGACACAGCGGGACCCAGCAGGACACAGCGTCGATACAGTGGGGGCACAGCAGGACACAGCGGGGTACACAGCTGGGGACACAAAGGGACACAGTGGGGGACACAGCGAGGACAAGCGGGACACAGCGGGACACAGCGAGGACACTGCGGGAACATAGCGGGACACAGCGGGGTACACAGAGGGACACAGCGGGACACAGCTTGGGATACACGGAGGACACAGCTGGACACAGTGGGGGACACAGCGAGGACACAGCGGTACAGTGGGGTGCGGGATACAGCGGGGGACACAGCAGGAGACAAGGGGGGACACAGCGAGGACACAGCGGGACACAGTTGCGACACAGAGGGGACTCAGTGGGGGACACAGCGGGGGACAAAGCAGGACACCACGGGACAGTGTGACACAGCGGGACACAGCGGGGACA
>NW_012300339.1:0-3549 GCF_000151885.1 Dipodomys ordii | reverse complement strand
TCAGTCCCTGCTGTGTCCCCACTGTGTCCCGCTGTGTCCCCGCTGTGTAACGCTGTGTCCCCCTTTGTGTCCAGCTGTGTCCCCCGCTGTGTCCCCGGTGTGTCCCGCTGTGTACCCCTGTGTCCTGCTGTGTCCCCTGCTGTGTCCCCCGCTGTGTCCCGCTGTGTCCCGCTGTGGCCTTGCTGTGTCCCCTGCTGTGTCCCTCTGTGTCCCGCTTTGTCCTCGTTGTGTCCCCTGCAATATCCCGCTGTGTCCCCCGCTCTGTCCCGCTGTGTCCCCGCTGTGTCCCGCTGTGTCCCCCGCTCTATCCTGCTCTGTCCCCTGCTGTGTCCCGCTGTGTCCCTGTTGTATCCCCGATGTGTCCCACTGTGTACCCCGCTGTGTCCCGCTCTGTCCCGCTGTGTCCCCCGCTGTGTTCCCCTCTGTGTCCTGCTGTTTCCGGCTGTGTCCCGCTGTGTCCCGCTGTGTCCTCGCTGTGTCCCAGCTGTGTCCCGCTTTGTCCCCGTTGTTCCCCGGTTTGTCCCCACTGTCCCCCACTGTGTCCCCCGCTGTGTACCTCTGTGTCCCGCTCTGTCCTCACTTTGTCCCCCCGATGTCCCGCTGTGTCCCCGCTGTGTCCCTGCTGTGTTCCACTCTCTCCCGCTGTGTGCGGCTCTGTGTCCCCTGCTGTGTCCTCCGCTGTGTCCCGCTGTATCCCGGTGTGTCCCGCTTTGTCCCCCGCTGTGTCCCGCTGTGTCCCAGAGTGTCCCTGCTGTGTCCTCGCTGTATCCACAGCTGTGTCCCACTGTGTCCCCGCTGTGTCCCCGGTGTGTCCTCCTGTGTCCCGTTGTGTCCTCGCTATGTCCTTCTGTATCCCGCTGGGTCCCCCTCTGTGTCCCCCACTATTTCCCTGCTGTGTCCCGCTGTGTCCCCCGCTGTGTTCCCCACTGTGTCCCGCTGTGTCCTGATAAGTCCCACTGTGTCCGCTACATTGTCCCCCGCTGTGTCCCTTTGTGTACCCCACTGTGTCCCGCTGTGTCACACGTTGTGTAACACTGTGTGCCTGCTCTCCACTGGTGTGTCCCCCGTTGTTTCCCGCTGTGTCCTGCTGTGTCCCTGCTGTGTCCCGATGTGTACCGCTGTGTCTGCCTCTGTGTACCCCGCTGTGTCCTGCTGTGTCCCCCGCTGTGTCCTGCTGTGTCCTCACTGTGTCCCCCGCTGTTTCCTGCTGTTTCCCCCGCTGTGTCACCCGCTGTGTCCCCAGCTGTGTCCGGCTGTGTCCCGCTCTGTTCCCCTGTGTCCCCCGCTGTGTCCCGCTGTGTTCTTTGCTGTGTCCCCCACTGAGTCCCGCTGTGTCCCCCGCTGTTTACCGCTGTGTCCCCCACTGTGTCCCCCGTTGTGTCCCCGCTGTGTCCCTCTGTGTCCCTGGTGTGTCCTCGCTGTGTAACTGCTATGTCTCTCTGTCCCCGCTGTGTCCCACTGTGTCCCGCAGTGTCCCCCTATGTCCCCTCTGTGTCCTCGCTGTATCCCCTGCTGTGTCCCATTGTGTCCCCTGCTCTGTCCCTGCTGTGTCCCCGCTGTGTCCTTGCTGTGTCCCACACTGTGTCCCCGCTGTGTCCCTTCTGTGTCCCCCGCTGTGTCCTGCTGTGTCCCGCTGTTTCCCCACTGTCTGCATGTTTGTCCCCGCTGTCCCCCGCTGTGTCCCCCGCTGTGTCCCGCTGTGTCCCGCTGTGTCCCCCGCTGTGTCCCGCTGTGTCTCGCTGTGTCCCGGCTGTCTGCCGGTTTGTCACCGCTGTCCCCCGCTGTGTCCCCTCTGTGTGCCCGCTGTGTCCTCCTGTGTCCCGCTGTGTCCTCGCCGTGTCCTTCTGTATCCCGCTGTGTCCCCTGCTGTGTCCCCCACTATTTCCCCGCAGTGACCCGCTGTGTCCATGCTATGTCCCCAGCTGTGTCCCGCTGTGTCCTCGCTGTGTCTCCGCTGTGTCCCGATCTGTCCCGCTGTGTCCCGCTGTGTCTGCCTCTGTGTCCGCCTCTGTGTCCCCCGCTGTGTCCTGCTGTGTCCTGCTGTGTCCCCGCTGTGTCCCCGCTGTGTCCCTCTGTGTCCCTGGTGTAACCTCGCTGTGTAACTGCTATGTACCTCTGTGTCCCCGCTGTGTCCCACTGTGCCCCCTGCTGTGTCCTCGCTGTGTCCCCGCTGTGTCCTAGCTGTGTCCCGCTGTGTCCCCTTTGTTCCCCGATTTGTCCCCACTGTCCCCCGCTGTGTCCCGGGTTTCCCACTGTGCCCCTGCTGTGTCCCCGCTGTGTCCCGCTCTGTACCCCACTGTGTCCGCCTGTGTCTCCGCTGTATCCCACTGTGACCCCCACGCTGTCTTGCTGTGTCCCTGTTGTCCACCGGTGTGTCCCCTCTGTAACCCGCTGTGTTCCCGCTGTGTCCCGCTGTGTCCCGCTGTGTCCCGCTGTGTACCCTGCAGTGTCCTGCTGTGTCCCCCGATGTGTCCCGCTGTGTCCCGCTGTGTCCACACTTTGTCCCGCTGTGTCCCCGCTGTGTCCCCTGCTGTGTCCCGCTGTTTCCCCGGGTGTGTCCCCTGCTGTGTCCCGCTCTTTCCCGCTGTGTCCCGCTGTGTCCTTGCTGTGTCCCCATTTCTGCCCCGCTGTGTCCTCGCTGGGTCCCCCGCTGTGTCCCGCTGTGTCCCCATGTGTCACGCTATGTCCTCGCTGCGTCCCCTGCTGTGTCCCCGCTCTGTCCCTGCTGTATTCCACTCTCTCCCGCTGTGTGCGGCTCTGTGTCCCCTGCTGTGTCCCCCGCTGTGTCCCGCAGTATCCCGGTGTGTCCCGCTTTGTCCCCCGCTGTGTCCCGCTGTTTCCCACTGTGCCCCTGCTGTGTCCCCGCTGTGTCTCACTGTGTACCCCGCTGTGTCCCACTGTGTCCCGCTGTGTGCCCCCTTTGTTCCCCTCTGTGTCCTGCTGTGTCCCCTGCTGTGTCCCCGCTGTGTCCCGCTGGGTCCCCGCTGTGTAACGCTGGGTCCCCTTTGTGTCCAGCTGTGTCCCCCACTGTGTCCCCGGTGTGTCCTGCTGTGTCCCCCTGTGTCCTGCTGTGTCCCCTGCTGTGTCCCCCACTGTGTCCCGCTGAGTCCCGCTGTGGCCTTGCTGTGTCCCCTGCTGTGTCCCTCTGTGTCCCGATTTGTCCTCGTTGTGTCCCCTGCAATATCCCGCTGTGTCCCCCGCTCTGTCCTGCTGAGTCCCCGCTGTGTCCCGCTGTGTCCACCGCTCTATCCTGCTCTGTCCCCTGCTGTGTCCCGCTGTGTCCTTGATGTATCCCCGATGTGTCCCACTGTGTACCCCGCTGTGACCCGCTCTGTCCCGCTGTGTCCCCCCGCTGTGATCCCCCTCTGTGTCCTGCTGTTTCCGACTGTTATCCCGCTTAGACCCCACTGTGTCCTCGCTGTGACCCAATCTGTGTCCCGCTTTTGTCCCCGTGGTTCCCCGGTTTTGTCCCCAACTGTCCCCCAACTGTGACCCCCCGCTATGACCTCTGGGTCCCGCTCTGTCCTCAATATGTCCCCCCAAAGACCC
>NW_012300338.1:0-3549 GCF_000151885.1 Dipodomys ordii | reverse complement strand
TCACTGTCCCCCGCTGTGTCCCGCTGTGTCCCGATGTATTCCGCTGTGTAGCCGTTTTGTCACTGCTGTGTCTCGCTGTGTCTCGCTGTGTCCCTCTGTGTCCACGCTGTGTCCCGCTCTGTCCCAAGCTGTGTCCCGCTGTGTCCCCCGCTGTGTTCCGCTGTGTCGCTGCTGTGTCCCGCTGTGTCCCCGCTGTGTCCCCGGTGTGTCCCGCTGTGTCCCGCTGTGTCCCCCGCTGTGTCCCCGCTGTGCCCACTCTGTCCCCACTGTGTCCCGCTTTGTCCTGCTGTGTCCCCTGCTGTGTCCCGCTGTGTGCCCCATTGTTCCCCTCTGTGTCCTGCTATGCCCCCTGCTGTGTCCCCGCTGGGTAACGCTGGGTCCCCCTTTGTGTCCCGCTGTGTCCCCCGCTGTGTCCCCGCTGTGTCCCGCTGTGTTCCGCTGTGTCCTGCTGTGTCCCCTGCTGTGTCCCCTGCTGTGTCCCGCTGTGTACCGCTGTGGCCTTGCTGTGTCCCCTGCTGTGTCCCTCTGTGTCCCGCTTTGTCCTCGTTGTGTCCCCTGCTATATCCCTCTGTGTTCCCCGCTCTGTCCCGCTGTGTCCCCGCTGTGTCCCGCTGTGTCCCGCTGTGTCCCCCGCTATATCCTGCTGTGTCCCCTGCTGTGTCCCGCTGTGTCCCTGCTGTATCCCCGATGTGTCCCACTGTGTACCCAGCTGTGTCCCACTCTGTCCTGCTGTGTCCCCCTCTGTGTTCCCCTCTGTGTCCTGCTTTGTCCGGCTGTGTCCCGGTGTGTACTCGCTGTGTCCCCGCAGTATCCCGGTGTGTCCCGCTTTGTCCCCAGCTGTGTCCCGCTGTTTCCCACTGTGCCCCTGCTGTGTCCCCGCTGTGTCCTGCTTTGTACCCCGCTGTGTACCACTGTGTCCCGCTGTGAGCCCCCTTTGTTCCCCTCTGTGTCCTGCTGTGTCCCCTGCTGTGTCCCCGCTGTGTACCGCTGTGTCCCCGCTGTGTAACGCTGTGTCCCCCTTTGTGTCCCGCTGTGTCCCCCGCTGTGTCCCTGCTGTGTCCCTTTGTGTCCCACTGTGTCCCGCTGTGTACCCCTCAGTGTCCTGCTGTGTCGCCCGATGTGTCCCGCTGTGTCCCGCTGTGTCCCCACTGTGTCCCGCTGTGTCCCCGCTGTGTCCCCTGCTGTGTCCTGCTGTGTCCCCGGCTGTGTCCCCCGCTGTGTCCCGCTCTTTCACGCTGTGTCCCGCTGTGTCCTTGCTGTGTCACCATTTGTGTCCCGCTGTGTCCTCGCTGGGTCCCCCGCTGGGTCCCGCTGTGTCCCCATGTGTCACGCTGTGTCCTCACTGTGTATCACTCTGAGTCCCGCTGTTTCCTTGCTCTGTCCCCCACTGTGTCCCCGCTGTGACCCGATGTGTCCCTTCTGTGTTCCCCGCTGTGTCCCCTGCTGTGTCCCGCTGTGTCCCCGGCTGTGTCCCCCGCTGTGTCCCGCTCTTTCCAGCTGTGTCCCGCTGTGTCCTTGCTGTGTCCCCATTTGTGTCCCGCTGTGTCCTCTCTGTGTCCCCCGCTGTGTCCCGCTGTGTCCCCATGTGTCACGCTGTGTCCTCTCTGTGTATCCCTCTGTGTCCCGCTGTGTCCTCACTGTGTCCCACACTGTGTCCCCGCTGTGACCCGCTGTGTCCCTGCTGTGTCCCTGCTGTGTCCCGCTGTGTCCCGCTGTGTCCCCGATATACCCCGCTGTGTCCCGTTGTGTCCCCGCTGTGTCCCCGCTGTGCCCGGCTGTGTCCCCCGCTGTGTCCCCCGCTGTGTCCTGCTGTGTCCTCGCTGTGTCCCCAGCTGTGTCCCGCTGTGTCCCCCACTGTGTCCCCCGCTGTGTCCCCCTGTGTCCCGCTGTGTCCCCGCTGTCCGCCGGTGTGTCACCGCTGTCCCCCGCTGTGTCCTCCGCTGTGTCCCTCTGTGTCCTCGCTGTCTCACTGTGTCCCCGCTTTGTCTTCGCTGTGTCCCGCTGTGTCCCGCTGTGTCCCTGGTGTGTCCTCGCGGTGTAACCGCTGAGTCCCTCTGTGTCCGCGCTGTGTCCCACTGTGTCCCCCGCTGTGTACCCGCTGTGTCCCCGCTGTGTCCTGCTGTGTCCCCGCTGTGTCCCCCTGTGTCCCGCTGTGTCCTCGCTGTGTCCCACACTGTGACCCCGCTGTGACCCTCTGTGTCCCTGCTGTGTCCCGCTGTGTCCCGCTGTGTCCCGGTGTGTCCCCGATGTCCCCTGCTGTGTCCCGTTGTGTCTCCGCTGTGTGCATGTGTGTCCCCGCTGTCCCCCACTGTGTCCCCCGCTGTGTCCTGCTGTGTCCTCGCTGTGTCCCCAGCTGTGTCCCGCTGTGTCCCCCGCTGTGTCCCCCACTGTGTCCCGCTGTGTCCCCCGCTGTGTCCCGCTGTGTCCCGCTGTGTCCCTGCTGTCCGCCGGTGTGTCCCCGCTGTCCCCCGCTGTGTCCTCCGCTGTGTCCCGCTGTGTCCTCGCTGTGTCTCACTGTGTCCCTGCTTTGTCTCCGCTGTGTCCTGCTGTGTCCCTGGTGTGTCCTCGCTGTGTAACCGCTGAGTCCCTCTGTGTCCCTGCTGTGTCCCACTGTGTCTCGCTGTGTGCCCCCTTTGTTCCCCTCTGTGTCCTGCTGTGTCCCCTGCTGTGTCCCCGCTGTGTCCCGCTGTGTCCCCGCTGTGTAACGCTGTGTCCCCCTTTGTGTCCCGCTGTGTCCCCCGCTGTGTCCCTGCTGTGTCCCTTTGTGTCCCGCTGTGTCCCACTGTGTACCCCTCAGTGTCCTGCTGTGTGGCCCGATGTGTCCCGCTGTGTCCCGCTGTGTCCCCACTGTGTCCCGCTGTGTCCCCGCTGTGTCCCCTGCTGTGTCCCGCTGTGTCCCCGGCTGTGTCCCCCGCTGTGTCCCGCTCTTTCACGCTGTGTCCTTGCTGTGTCACCATTTGTGTCCAGCTGTGTTCTCGCTGGGTCCCCCGCTAGGTCCCGCTGGGTCCCCATGTGTCACGCTGTGTCTTCGCTGTGTATCCCTCTGAGTCCCGCTGTTTCCTTGCTCTGTCCCCCACTGTGTCCCCGCTGTGACCCGATGTGTCCCTGCTGTGTCCCCCGCTGTGTCCCGCTGTGTCCCCGGCTGTGTCCCCCGCTGTGTCCTGGTCATTCTTGCTGTGTCCCGCTGTGTCCTTGCTGTGTCCCCATTTGTGTCCCGCTGTGTCCTCTCTGTGTCCCCCGCTGTGTCCCTGCTGTGTCCCTGCTGTGTCCCGCTGTGTCCCCGATATCCCCCGCTGTGTCCCACACTGTGTCCCCACTGTCTGCATGTGTGTCCCCGCTGTGCCCGGCTGTGTCCCCCGCTGTGTCCCACGCTGTGTCCCGCTGTGTCCTCGCTGTGTCCCCAGCTGTGTCCCGCTGTGTTCCCCACTGTGTCCCCCGCTGTGTCCCCCGCATTGTCCCGCTGTGTCCCCGCTGTCCGCCGGTGTGTCACCGCTGTCCCCCGCTGTGTCCTCCGCTGTGTCCCTCTGTGCCCTCGCTGTCTCACTGTGT
>NW_012300337.1:0-3549 GCF_000151885.1 Dipodomys ordii | reverse complement strand
GCGGGACACAACGGGGAACACAACGAGGACACAGCGGGACCCAGCAGGACACAGCGTCGATACAGAGGGGACACAGCGGGACACAGCGGGGTACACAGCTGAGGACACAACGGGACACAGCGGTGGACACAGTTAGGACACAGCGTGACACAGCGGGGACACTGCGGGAACATAGCGGGACACAGCGGGTACAGAGCGGGACACAGAGGGGTCACAGAGTGGTACACAGCGGGACACATCTGGAAACAAAGCGAGGTCACAGCGGGGGACAAAGCGGGACAACACGGAACACAGTGTGACACAGCGGGACACAGCGGGACACAGCGGGGTACACAGAGGGACACAGCGGGACACAGCGGGGACACAGCTGGACACAACGGGACACAGCGAGGACACAGTGGGACACAGCGGGACAAAGTGGCAGACACAGCGGGACACAGCAGGCACACAGCGGGGACACAGCGGGACACAGCGGGACACAGCGAGGACAGAGCGGGACACAGCCGGACACAGCACGACACAGCAGGGGACACAGCGGGACACAGTTGGGGACCCAGTGAGGACACAGCGGGACACAGCAGGGGACACAGCGAGGACACAGCGGGGGACACAGCGGGAGACACAGAGGGACACAGTGGGGAACACAGAGAGGACACAGCGGGACACAGCGTCGATACAGTGGGGACACAGCGTTATACAGCGTGGTACACAGCTTTGGACACAACGGGACACAGTGGGGGCACGGCCGGACACAGCGGGACACAGTGGGACACAGCAGGGACAAAGCGTGAGACACAGTGGGGGACAGAGAGGGAGAAAGCAGGGGACACAGCGAGGACACAGCGGGACACAGCGGTGACACAATGGGGACTCAGCGGGGGACACAGCGCGACACAGCGGGGGACACAGTGGGACACAGCGGGGGACACTGCGGGACACAGTGTGGGACAGAGCGTGGGACACAGCGAGACACAGCGGATACAAAGTTGGGCACAGCGGGGTACACAGAGGGACACAGCAGGGACACAGTGGGGAAACAGCTAGGACACAGCGGCACACAGTGGGGGACACAGCAAGGACAGAGCGTGACACAGCGGGGGACAAAGCGGGACATAGCGGGGGACACAGCGGGGACACAGAGGGACACAGCATTGGACACAGGAAGGACACAGAGGTACACAGCGGGGGACAGAGCGAGGACACATTGGGACACAGCGGGACTCAGCGGGGGACACAGCAGTACACAGCGGGACACAGCGGGACACAGAGGGGAAAGAGCATGGACACAGCGGGGGACACAGCGATACACAGCGGGGGACACAGATGGGTACACAGCGGGACACAGCTGGGAAAAAAGCGAGGCCACAGCGGAACACAGCGTGGGACACAGCGAGGACACAGAAGGACACAGCGGGACACAGTGGGGACAAAGCAGTAGACACAGCGGGACACAATAGCGGACAAAGCGGGACACAGCGGTGGACACAGGGAGAACACAGCGGGACCCAGCGGGACCCAGCCTCGATACAGCGGGGACACAGCGGGACACAGCGAGGTACACAGCTGGGGACACAACAGGACACAGCGGGGGACACAGCGAGGACGCAGCGGGACACAGCGGAACTCAGCGGGGGACAAAGCGGGAGACAGCGGGGGACACAGCGAGCACACAGCAGGACACAGCGGCCACACAGAGGGGACTCAGTGGGGGACACAGCGGGGGACAAAGAGGGACACCATGGAACACAGTGAGACACAGCGGGACACAGCGGGACACTGTGGGGACACAGTAGGTCAAAGCAGGGGACACAGCGGGACACAATGGAACAAAGCGGGGGACAGAGCAGAGACAGAGTAGGGCCACAGAGGGACACCTCGGTGACACAGCTGGACACAGCGGGGTACACAGCGGGACACAGCGGGCACACAGCGGGACACAGCAGGCACACAGCGGGGACAGAGCGGGACACAGTCGTACACAGCGGGACACAGTGGGGGACACAGCGGGACACAGCGGGGAACCCAGCGAGGACACAGCGGGATACAGCCGGGGACACAGCGAGGACACAGCGGGGGACACAGCAGGGGACACAGCGGGACACAGCGGGGAACACAGCGAGGACACAGCGGGACACAGCGGGACACAGCGTCGATACAGAGGGGACTCAGCGGAGGACACAGAGGGGGAAACAGCTGGGGACAAAGTGGGACACCACGGGACACATTGTGACACAGCGGGACACAGCGGGGACACTGCGGGGACACAGCAGGACAAAGCGGGGGACATAGCGGGACACAACGGCACACAGCGGGGGACACAGCCGGGACACAGCGGGGGAAACAGTGGGGGGACACAGTGGGACACGGTGGGACACAGCGGGGGACACATGGGGAACACAGCGGGACACAGCGGGGAAACAGCGGGACTCAGCAGGGGACACAGCAGTATACAGCAGGACACACCGGGGACACAGCAGGGACACAGCGGGGAACACAGCGGGACACAGAGGGGGACACAGAGGGGTACACAGCGGGACACAGCTGGGAACACAGCGGGTCACAGCGGGACACAGCGGGAACACAGCTGGACACAGCGGGGTACACAGTGGGACACAGGGGGCACACAGTGGGGACAAAGCGGGGGACACAGCGGGACACAGCGGGTCAAAGCGGGGGACACAGCGGGGGACACAGCGGGGGACAGCAGAGGACAGAGAGGGGACACAGCGGCGACACAGAGGGGACGCAGCTGGGGACACAGCGTGGGACAAAGTGGGACACCACGGGACACAGTGTTACACAGCGGGACACAGTGGGGACACTGCGGGACACAGCAAGATAAAGCGGGGGACACAGCGGGACACAGCGGGAAACAGCAGGGGACAGCGGGGGACAAAGCGGGACACAGTGGGCTACCCAGTGAGGACACAGCGGGACACAACTGGGGACACAGCGAGGACACAGCGGGGGACACAGCGGGACACAGTGGGGAACACAGCGAGGACACAGCGGGACACAACGGGACACAGCGTCGATACAGCGGGGGGCAGCGTTACACAGCCTGGTACACACTGTGGACACAACGGGACACAGTGGGGGCACAGCGGGACACAGCGGGACATAGTGGGACACAGCGGGGACAAAGCGTGAGACACAGCGAGGGACAGAGAGGGAAACAGCAGGGGACACAGCGAGGAAACAGCGGGACACAGCGGTGACACAGCGGGGACTCAGTGGGGGACACAGTGGGACACAGCGGGGGACACTGCGGGACACAGCGGGGACACTTCAGGACACAGTGTGGGACAGAGTGTGGGACACAGCGAGACACAGCGGGGACAAAGCTGGACACAGCGGGGTACACAGAGGGACACAGCAGGGACACAGCGGGGAAACAGCGTGACACAAAAGGACACAGCTGGACACAGCGGGGTACACAGCGGGACACAGCAACACACAGCGCGGACACAGCGGGACACACCGGGACACAGCGTCAATACAGCGGGGACAGAGAGGGTCACAGCAGGGACACAGCGGGACACAGCGGGA
>NW_012300336.1:0-3550 GCF_000151885.1 Dipodomys ordii | reverse complement strand
AGAAGCAGAAGAAGAAGAAACAGAAGAAGGAGAAGTAGCAGAAGCAGAAGGAAAGCAGAAGGAGAAGCAGAAAGTGAAGCAGAAACAGAAGGAGAAGCAGAAAGAGAAGGAGGGGAAGCAGAAGAAGCAGAAGCATAAGAATCCGAAGAAGCAGAAGCAGAAGTGAAGCAGGAGAAGTGGAAGAAGCAGAATCTGGAGAAGCAGAATGAGAAGCAGAATGAGAAGCAGAAGCAGAAGCAGAAAGAGAATCAAAAGCAGAAGTAGAAGCAGAAGAAACAGAAGAAACAGAAGCAGTAGTCGTTGTAGAAGAAGCAGAAGGAGAAGCAGTAGGAAAAGCAGAAGAACGAGAAGGAGAAGTAGAAGCAGAAGGAGAATCAGAAGGAGAAGCAGAAGAAGGAGAAGGAGAAGCAGAAGCAGAAGAAGCACCAGAAGGAGAAGCAGAAGCAGAAAAAGATGCAGAAGGAGAAGCAGAAGAAGCAGAAGCAGAAGAAGAAGAAGAAGTAGGAGAAGGAGAAGAAGAAGAAAGGGCAGCAGAAGCAATAGGAAAAGGAGAAGGAGAAGCAGAAGAATGAGAAGAAGAAAGAGAAGCAGGAAAAGCACAAATGCAGAATCAGGAGAAGCAGCAGCAGGAGAAGCAGAAGCAGAAGAAGATGCAGAACGAGAAGCAGGAGAAGCAGAAGCAGAAGGAGAAGCAGAAGTAGGAGAAGGAGAAGGAGAAGGAAGGGCAGCAGAAGCAATAGGAGAAGCAGAAGGAGAAGCAGAAGCAGAATGAGAAGCAGAAAGAGAAGCAATAGAAGCAGAAGAAGCAGGAAAAGCAGAAGCAGAAGAAAGAGAAGAAGAAGAAGAAGAAGAAGAAGAAGAAGAAGAAGAAGAAGAAGAAGAAGAAGAAGAAGAAGAAGAAGAAGAAGAAGAGGAAGAAGAAGAGGAAGCAGCAGCATAAGGAGAAGCATAAGGAGAAGCAGTAGAAGCAGAAGCAGCAGAAGCAGAAGCAGAAGAAAAAGAATAAGCAAAAGAAGCAGAAGCAGAAGCAGTGGGAGAAGCAGAAGAAGGAGAAGGAGAAGGAGCAGCAGAAGGAGAAGCAGAAGCAGAAAGAGAAGCAGAAACAGAAGGAGAACACGAAGGAGAAGCAGGAGAATCAGAAGAAGCAGAAGTAGAAGCAGAAAGAGGAGAAGAAGGAGAAGCAGAAGTAGAATCAGAAGAAGCAGAAGAAACAGAAGCAAAAGAAACAGAAGAAGGAGAAGAGCATAAGCAGAAGGAGAAGCTGAAGCAGAAGGAGAAGCAGAGGCAGAAGGAGATCATAGTAGAATAAGCAGAAGCATAAGAAGCAGGATAAGCAGAAGAAGATGTCGGAGAAGGCGAGAGAGAAGGATTATGAGTAGGAGAAGCAAAAGGATAAGCAGAAGCAGAAAGAGACGCAGAAGGAAAAGCAGCACGAGAAGTAGGAGAAGCAGGAGAAGCAGAAGCAGGATAAGCAGAAGAAACTGAAGACGCAGAATCAGAATGAGAAGCAGAAGGAGAAATTGAAGCAGAAGGAGAAGCAGAAGCAAAAGGTGAAGCAGAAGTAGGAGAAGGAGAAGCAGAAAGAGAAGCAGAAAGAGAAGCAGAAAGAGAAGCACAACGTGAAGCATGAGAAGCAGAAGCAGGAGAAGCAGAGGCAGAAGAAACATAAGAAGGAGAAGAAGCAGAAGCAGAAGGAGAAGCAGAAACAGAAGGAAAAGCAGAAATAGAAGCAGGAGCAGCAGAAGAAGCAGCAGCAGGTGAAGCAGAAGCAGAAGAAGCCGAAGAAACAGAAGCAGAACCTGAAGCATAAGGAGATACAGGAGAAGCAGAAGAAGCAGAATATGGAGAAGCAGAACGAGAAGCAGAAGGAGAAAGAGAAGCAAAATCAGAAGGAGAAGCATAAGAAGAAGCAGAAGAAACAGAAGAAGTAGAAGCAGTAGCAGGTGTAGCAGAAGCAGAAGGAAAAGCAGAAAAACAGGAAGGAGAAGGAGAAACAGAAGGAGAAGTAGAAGGAGAAGCAGAAAGAGAAGCAGGTAAAGCAGAAGAAGAAGAAGCAGAAGGAGAATCAGAAGGAGAAGCAGAAGAAGGAGAAGGAGAAACAGAAACAGAAGAAGATGCAGAAGGAGAAGCAGGAGAAGCAGAAGAAGCAGAAGCAGAAGGAGAAGCAGGAGAAGCAGAAGAAGCAGAATGAAGCAGAAGGAGAAGCAGAAGCAGAAAGAGAAGCAAAAGCAAAAGGAGAAGCAGAAGAAACAGAAGAAGCAGAGGCAGTATCAGAAGAAGCAGAAGATTCAGAAGCAGAAGGAGAAGCAGAAGGAAAAGCAGAAGAACTAGAAGGAGAAGGAGAAGGAGAAACAGGAGTAGAAGCAGAAAGAGAAGCAGAAGAAGGAGCAGTAGAAGGAAAAGCAGCAGGAGAAACAGAAAGAGCAGCAGAAGGAGAAGCAGGAAATGCAGAAACAGGAGAAGAACAAGCAGGAGAAACAGGAGAAGGACAAGAAGCAGAAGCAGAAGGAGAAGCAGAAAGAGAAGGAGGGGAAGCAGAAGAAGCAGAAGCAGGAGAAGCAGAAGCAGGAGAAGCAGAAGCATAAGAATCCGAAGAAGCAGAAGCAGAACCTGAAGCAGAAGGAGAAGCAGGAGAAGCAGAAGAATCAGAATCTGGAGAAGCAGAATGAGAAGCAGAAGGAGAAGCAGAAGCAGAAAGAGAATCAAAAGCAGAAGGAGAAGCAGAAGAAACAGAAGAAGTAGAAACAGTAGCAGTTGTAGCAGAAGCAGAAGGAAAAGCAGAACAAGAATAAGAAGAAACAGAAGGAGAAGCAGAAGGAGAAGCAGAAAGAGAAGCAGGTAAAGCAGAAGAAGAAGAAGCAGAAGGAGAATCAGAAGGAGAAGCAGAAGAAGGAGAAGGAGAAGCAGAAGCAGAAGAAGATGCAGAAGGAGAAGCAGAAGACACAGAAGCAGAAGGAGAAGCAGGAAAAGCAGAAGAAGCAGAAGCAAAAGGAGAAGCAAAAGAAGGAGAAGGAGAAGCAGAGGCAGAAGAAGAAGCATAAGGACAAGCACAAGCAGAAGGAGATGCAGAAGGAGAAGCAGGAGAAGCAGAAGAAGCAGAAGCTGAAGGAGAAACAGAAGTAGGAGAAGGAGAAGGAGGAGAAGCAGAAGCAGAAGGAGAAGCAGAAGCAGAATGAGAATCAGAAAGAGAAGCAGGAGGAGGACAAGAAGCAGAAGCAGGAGAAGCCGAAAGAGAAGAAGCAGAAACAGAAGCAGAAGGAGAAGCAGAAGCAGAAGGAGAAGCAGCAGAAGAAGTAGAACCAGAAATTCAGGCAGCAGAAACAGAAGAAGCAGAAGCAGAAGGAGAAGTCAAAAGAGAAGCAGAAGGGGAAGTAGAAAAAACAGCAGAAGAAGCAGAAAAACAAGCAGGAGAAGCAGAAGCAGGAAGAGAAGTAGAAGCAGAAGAAGAAGAAGAAGAAGAAGAAGAAGAAGAAGAAGAAGAAGAAGCAGTAGAAGCATAAGAAGCAGAAGCAGGAGAAGCAGAACCAGAAGAAAAAGAAGAAGCATATGA
>NW_012300335.1:0-3550 GCF_000151885.1 Dipodomys ordii | reverse complement strand
TCGATGCTGTGTCCCGCTGGGTCCCGCTGTGTCCTCTCTTTGTTCCCCGCTGTGTCCCGCTGTGACCCCCGCTGTGTCTCTTGCTGTGTCCCGCTGTGTCCCCGGCTGTGTCCGGCTGTGTCCCGCTGTGTCCCCCGCTGTGTCCTTGCTGTGTCCCCGCTGTGTCCCGCTGTGTCCCGCAGTGTCCCCAGCTGTGTCCCGCTGTGTCCCGCTGTGTCCTCGCTGTGTCCCCCGCTGTGTCCCGTTTTGTCCTTGCTGTGTACCCCGCTGTGTTCCTCTGTGTCCCCGGCTGTGTCCCGCTGTGTCCCCTGCTGTGTCCCCACTGTGTCACGCTGTGTTTCGCTGTGTCCGGCTGTGTCCTCGCTCTGTCTCCCTCAGTGTCCAGCTGTGTCCTCCCTGTGTCCCCCGCTGTGTCCCGCTGAGTCCCCTGCTGTGTCCCGCTCTGTCCCGCTGTGTCCCGCTCTGTCCCATCTGTGTCTCTCTGTGTCCAGCTCTGTCCCCGTTGTGTGTCCGCTGTGCTCCGCTGTGTACCCTTCTGTGTCCAGCTGTGTCCCCTCTGTGTCCCGCTGTGTCCCTTCTCTGTCCCCCGCTGTCCACCGCTGTGTCCCCCGGCTGTGTCCCGCAGTGTCCCCGCTGTGTCCCGCTGTGTCCTACTGTGTCCCGTGGGGTCCCGCTTTTTCCCCTCTATGTCCCCTGCTGAGTCCCCTCTGTGTCCCCGCTGTGTCCAGCTGTGTCCTCGCTGTGTCCTCCGCTGTCTCCCGCTTTGTCCCACGCTGTGTCCTACTGTGTCCCACTGTGTCCCCGCTGTGTCCCTGCTGTGTCCGGCTGTGTCCCTCGCTGTGTCCCGCTGTGTCCCGCTGTGTCCCGCGCTGTGTACCGCTGTGTCCCCGCAGGTTCACCGCTGTTTCACGCTGTGTCCTGCTGTGTTCCGTGGTGTCCTGCTTTGTCCCCCGCTGTGTACCGCTGTGTCCACTGCTGGGTCCGCGCTGGGTCCCGCTGTGTCTCGCTGTTTCCCGCTGTGTCCTCGCATTGTCCCATGCTGTGTTCCGCTGTGTCCTCCCTGTGTCCCCCGCTGTGTCCCGCTGTGTCCCCCGCTGTGCCCCGCAGTGTCCCGCTGTGTCCCGCTGTGTCCTCGCTGTGTCCCACTGTGTCCCCCCTGTTTCCCCGCCGGGTCCTGCTGTGTCCCGCTGTGTCCCGCTGTGTCCCCCGCTGTGCCCCGCAGTGTCCCGCTGGGTCCCGCTGGGTCTGCCGCTGTGTCCCACTGTGTCCCCCTCTGTGCCCCGCAGTGTCCCGCTGTGTCCCGCTCTGTCTCCCACTGTGTCCCCCGCTGAGTCCTCTATGTGTCGCCGCTGTGTCCCGCTGTGTCCTCGCTGTGTCCCCTGCTGTCTCCCGCTTTGTCCCACGCTGTGTCCCATGCTGTGTCCCACTGTGTCCCGCTGTGTCCTCGCTGTGTCCCCTGCTGTGTCCTGATGTGTTCCCGCTGTGTCCCAAGCTGTGTCCCGCTGTGTCCCGCTGTGTGCCCCGCTGTGTCCCACTATGTTCCCGCAGTGTCCCCGCTGTGTCCCCGCTGTGTCCTCGCTGTGTTCCCCGCTGTGTCCCGCTGTGTCCCTCGCTGTGTCTCGCTGTGTCAACTGCTGTGTCCCCACTGTGTCCCGCTGTGTCTCGCTGTGTCCCGCTGTGTCCTCGCTGTTTCCCACGCTGTGTTCTGCTGTGTCCTCGCTGTGTCCCCCGCTGTGTCCCGTTGTGTCCCCAGCTGTGTACCCCACTGTGTCCCGCTGTGTCCCCACTGTATCGACGCTGTGTCCCGCTAGGTCCCGCTGTGTCCTCCCTGTGTTCCCCACTGTGTCCCGCTATGTACCCCTCTGTGTCCCTCGCTGTGACCCGCTGTGTCCCGCTGTGTACTGCTGTGTCCCCCGCTGTGTCCCGCTGTGTCCCCGCTGTGTCCCAATGTGTCCACGCTGTGTCCCGCGCTGGGTCCCGCTGGGTCCCCCCTGTTTCCCCCGCTGTGTCCCGCTGTGTCCGGCTGTGTCCCCCGCTGTGTCCCCCGCTGTGTCCCCCGCAGTGTCAGCGCTTTGTCCCGCTGTGTCCTCGCTGTGTCCCCCGCTATCTCCCGCTCTGTACCCCGCTGTGTCTCAAGCTTTGTCCCGCTGTGTCCCACTGTGTCCTGCTGTGTCCCGCTGTGCCCCCACTGTGTCCCGTTGTGTTCACAGCTGTGTACCACGCTGTGTACCGCTGGGTCCCGCTGTGTCCTCGCTGTGTTCCCCGCTGGGTCCCGCTGGGTCCCCACTGTGTGCCCCGCTGAGTCCCACTGTGTCCCGCTGTGTCCCCTGATGTGTCCCCCGCTGTGTCCCTATGTGTCCCACGCTTTGTCCCCCTGTGTCCCCGCAGTTTCCCCGCTGTGTCCCGCTGTTTCCCACTGTGTTCTGTGGTGTCCCGCTTTGTCCCCCGCTGTGTCCCCCGGTGAGTCGCCGCTGTGTCCCCGCTTTGTCCCACTGAGTCCTCCATGTGTCCCCCGCTGTGTCCCGCTGTGTCCGGCTGTGTCCCCCGCTGTGTCCCCCGCTGTGTCCCCACATTGTCAGCGCTGTGTCCCGCTGTGTCCTCACTGTGTCCCCCGCTGTCTCCCGCTGTGTCCCCCGCTGTGTCCCGATGTGTCCCCCGCTGTGCCCTGCAGTGTCCCGCTCTGTCCCGCTGTGTCCTCGCTGTGTCCCGCTGTGTCCCCGCTGTGTCCCCCGCTGTCTCCAGCTCTGTCCCCTGCTGTGTCTCATGCTTTCTCCCCGCTGTGTCCCACTGCGTCACGCTGTGTCCCGCTGTGCCCCCACTGTGTCCTGTTGTGTCCACAGCTTTGTACCATGCTGTGTAACGCTGTGTCTCCGCTGTATCTACGCTGTGTCCCGCTGGGTGCCGCTGTGTCCTCGCTGTGTTCCCCATTGTGTCCAGCTGTTTCCCCCACTGTGTCCCCCACTGTGTCCTCGCTGTGTCCCCCGCTGTGTCCCGCTGTGTCCCGCTGTGTCCTCGCTATGTCCCGCTCTGTGTCCTCGCTGTGTCCCCCGCCATGTCCCACTGTGTCCCCCGCTTTGTCCCGCTGTGTCCCCGCAGTGTCCCTGCTGTTTCCCGCTGTGTCCCACTCTGTCCTTGGTGTCCCGATTTGTCCCCCACTATGTCCCCTGCTGAGTCCCCTTTGTGTCCCCGCTGTGTCCTGCTGTGTCCTCCGCTGTGTCCTGCTGTGTCCCGCTGTGTCCTGCTGGGTCCCGCGGTGTCCCGCTGCGTCCCCGCTGTGTCCCGCTGTGTCCCGCTTTGTCCCCCATTGTGTCCCGCAGTGACCCCGCTGTGTCCCGCTGTGTCCCACTGTGTCCCGTGGTGTCCCGCTTTGTCCCCTGCTGTGTCCCCGGCTGAGTCTCGCTGTGTCCCCACTGTGTCCTCTCTGTGTCCCCCGCTGTGTCCTGCTCTGTTCCCCACTGTGTCTCCCGTTTTGTCCCTGCTGTGCCCCGCTGTGTCCCGACTGTGTCCCGCTGTGTCCCCCACTGTGTCCCGTTGTGTCAACAGCTGTGTG
>NW_012300334.1:0-3550 GCF_000151885.1 Dipodomys ordii | reverse complement strand
TTCTGCATCTTCTGCTTCTTCTGCTTCCCCTCCTTCTCTTTCTGCTTCTCCTTCTGTTTCTGCTTCTCCTTCTGCTTCTGCTTCTTGTCCTTCTCCTGTTTCTTCTGCTTCTCCTGCTTCTGCTTCTTCTGCTTTTCCTGCTTCTCTTTCTGCTTCTCCTTCTGCTTCTGCTCCTCCTTCTGCTTCTGCTCCTTCTATTTCTTCTGTTTCTTCTTCTTCTGCTTCTCCCGCTCTGCTTCTTCTGCTTCTCCTGCTTCTCGTTCTGCTTCTCTTCGTCGGCTTCTCTTTCTACTTCTCCTTCTGCTTCTTCTGATTCTGCTTCTTCTCCTTCTGCTTCTCCTTCTGCTTCTGCTTCTTCTGCTTCTCCTGCTAATCCTTCTGCATCTCATTCTGCTTGTGCTATTCCTTCTGCTTCTTCTTCTGCTTCTGCTTCTCCTTCTTCTGCTTCTCCGTCTGTTTCTGCTTCTTCTGTTTTTACTGCTTCTCCTTCTGCTTCTCATTCTTCTTCTCCTTCTGTTTCTCCTTCTCGTTATTCTGCTATTCCTGCTGCTTCTCTATCTGCTTCTGCGTCTTCAGCTTCTTCTGCTACTGCTTCTGCTTCTGCTTCTTCTGTTTCTTCTGCTTCTCTTTCTGCTTCTCCTTCTGCTTTTGCTTCTCTTTCTGCTTCTGCTTCTCCTTCTGGTTCTCCTTATTCTCCAGATTCTGCTTCTTCTGCTTCTCCTGCTTCTCCTTCTGCTTCAGGTTCTGCTTCTGCTTCTTCTGCTTCTTTTTCTGCTTCTCCTTCTGTTTCTGCTTCTCTTTCTGCTTCTGCTTCTTATCCTTCTTCTATTTCTTTTGATTCTGCTTCTCCTGCTTCTGCTTCTCCTTCTGTTTCTCCTTATGCTTCTCCTTCTTCTGCTTCTCCTTCTGCTTCTGCTTCTCCTTCTGCATCTTCTTCTGTTTCAATTTCTCCTTCTTCTACTTTTCATTCTGCTTCTGCTTCTCCTGCTTCTGCTTCTTCTGCTTCTCCTGCTTCTCCTTCTGCTTCTCTTTCTGCTTCTGCTTATCCTTCTGTTTCTCCTTCTCCTAATCCTTCTCTTTCTCCTTCTCCTTCTTCTTCTTCTGCTTCTCCTGCTGCTTCTTCTTCTGCTTCTTCTGCCTTTTCTGTTTCTTCTGTTTCTGCTTCTCCTGCTTCTTCTTCTTCTGCTTCTCCTACTTCTCCTTCTGCTTCTCCGTCTCATTCTCCTTCTCCTTCAATTCCTCCTTCTTGTGCTTCTCTTTGTGCTTCTGCTTCTGCTTCTGCTTCTCCTGCTTCTGCTTCTGTTTCTCCTTCTGCTTCTCCTTCTGCTTCTCTTTCTGCTTCTTATTCTGCTTCTGCTCCTCCTACTCCTAATCCTTCTCTTTCTCCTTCTTCTTCTGCTTCTCGTTCTGCTTCTGCTTCTTCTGCTTTTTCAGTTTCTTCTGCTTCTGCTTTTCCCGCTTCTGCTGCTTCTGCTTCTCCTTCTGCTTCAAGTTCTCCTTCTGATTCTTCGGCTTCTTCTGTTTCTTCTGCTTCTGCTTCTCCTGCTACTGCTTCTTCTGCTTCTTCTGCTTCTCTTTCTGCTTCTCCTTCTGCTTCTGCTTCTCCTTCTGCTCCTTCTCCTTCTTCTGTTTCTTCTTCTTCTTCTGCTTCTCCCGCTTCTGCTTCTTCTGCTTCTCCTGCTTGTCCTTCTCCTTCTGCTTCTCCTTCTCCTTCTTCTGCTTCTCTTTCTGCTTCTGCTTCTTCTGATTCTCCAACTTCTCCTTCTTCTTCTCCTTCTATTTCTGCTTCTCTTTCTGCTTCTGCATCTCCTTCTGCTTCACCTTCTGCTGCTCCTTCTCCTTCTTCTGTTTCTCCCTCTGCTTCTGCTTCTTATGCTTCTTCTTTTTCTTCTGGTTCTGCTTCTCCTGCTTCTGCTTCTTATGCTTCTACTGCTTCTTCTTCTTCTTCTTCTTCATCTTCTTCTTCTTCTTCTTCTTCTTCTTCTTCTTCTTCTTCTTCTTCTTCTTCTTCTTCATCTTCATCTTCTTCTTCTTCTTCTTCAGCTTCTGCTTCTGCTTCTACTTTTCTTCCTGCTTCTGCTTCAACTGCTTGTTTTACTGCTTCTTCTGCTGCTTCTTCTACTTCTCCTCTGCTTCTCTTTTTGCTTCTCCTTCTGCTTCTGCTTCTTCTGTTTCTCCTGCCAGAATTTCTGATTCTACTTCTTCTGCTGCTTCTCCTTCTGCTTCTGCTTCGACTTCTGCTTCTGTTTCTGCTTCTTCTGCTTCTACTCTTTCAGCTTCTCCTGCTTCTGCTTATTGTGCTTCTCCTGCTTCTTTTTCTGCTTCTCATTCCTCTTCTGCTTCTCCTTCTGCTTCTGTTTATCCTCCTACTCCTACTTCTGCTTCTCCTTCAGCTTCTGCTTCTTCTGCTTCTCCTGCTTCTCCTTCTGCATCTCCTTCTGCTTGTGCTTGTCCTTATGCTTCTTCTTCTGCTTCTGCTTCTCCTTCTCCTTCTTTTGCTTCTACTTTTGCTTCTGCTTCTTCTGCTTTTCCTGCTTCTCCTTCTGCTTCTGCTTCTTCTGCTTCTCCTGCTTCTCCTTCTGCATCTTCTTCTGCTTCTGCTTCTCCTTCTCCTTCTTCTGCTTCTCCTTCTCATTCTCCTTGTGCTTCTTCTTCTTCTTCTTCTGCTTTATCTGCTTCTCTTTCTGCTTCTCCTTCTGTTTCTCCTTCTCCTTCTTGTTCTTCTGCTTTTCCTTCTGCTTCTGCTACAACGGCTACTGCTTCTACTTCTTCTGTTTCTTCTGCTTCTCCTTCTGCTTTTGATTCTCTTTCTGCTTCTGCTTCTCCTTCAGCTTCTCATTCTGCTTCTCCAGATTCTGCTTCTTCTGCTTCTCCTTCTGCTTCAGGTTCTGCTTCTGCTTCTTCGGATTCTTATGCTTCTGCCTCTCCTGCTTCTGCTTCTTCTGCTTCTCCTCCTTCTCTTTCTGCTTCTCCTTCTGTTTCTGCTTCTCCTTCTGCTTCTGCTTCTTGTCCTTCTCCTGTTTCTTCTGCTTCTGATTCTCCTGTTTCTGCATCTCCTGCTTCTCCTTCTGCTGCTCTTTCTGCTTCTCCTGCTGCTTTTCCTTCTCCTGCTCCTTCTTCTGCTTCTCTTTCTGCTTCTCCTTCTGTTTCTCCTTCTCCTTCTCGTTCTTCTGCTTTTCCTTCTGCTTCTCCTCCTGCTTCTGCATCTTCTGCTCCTTCTGCTACTGCCTCTGCTTCTTCTTTTTCTTCTGATTCTCCTCCTGCTCTCCTTCTGCTTTTGCTTCTCTTTCTGCTTCTGCTTCTCCTTCTGCTTCTCCAGATTCTGCTTCTTCTGCTTCTCCTGCTTCTCCTACTGCTTCAAGTTCTGCTTCTTCTTCTTCCGGCTTCTTCAGCTTCAGCTTCTCCTGCTGCTGCTTCTTCTGCTATCTACTGCTTCTCTTTCTGCTTTTCCTTCCGGATTCCTGCTTCACCCATCCGGATTCTGGCTTCATGGCCTTCATTCTGGTTTTTTCAGTATCGGCTATACCCTGCTTCCAGCTTCACCATCCTC
>NW_012300333.1:0-3550 GCF_000151885.1 Dipodomys ordii | reverse complement strand
ACAGCTGGACACAACGTAGTACAAAGCAGGACACAGCCGGGCACACAGCGGGGACACAGCAGGGACCAAGCGGGACATAGCGGGACACAGCGGAACACAGCAGGGGACACAGAGGGACACAGCAGGGGACCCCGCTAGGACACAGCGGGACACAGCGGGGGACACAGCTGGGGACACAGCGGGACACAGCGGGGAACTCAGCGAGGACACAGCAGGACCCAGCAGGACACAGCGTCGATACAGCAGGGACACAGTGTTACACAGCGTGGTACCCAGCTGTGGACACAACAGGACAGAATGGGGGCACAGCGAGACACAGCGGGACACAGCGAGGACACAGCGGGACACATTGGTGACACAGCGGGGGACATAGCAGGACACAGCAGCGGACACAGCGGGAGACACAGCGGGCAACACAGCGCGACACAGCGGGGGACACAATGGGGACACAGCGGGACACAGCAGGGGACACAGCGAGGACACAGCGGAACATAGCGGGGGACACAGAGAGGACACAGCGGGACACAGCGAGACAAAGCGGGACACAGCGTGGACACAGCAGTAGACACAGCGGGACATAGCAGGGGACACAGCTGGGGACACAACGGGACACAGCAGGGGACACAGCGAGGACAGAGCGGGACACAGCAGGACACAGCGGGGACACAGCGTCAATACAGCGGGGACACAGCGAGACCCCGCGGGCAACACAGGAAGGAAACAGCGGGACCCAGTGGGACACAGCGTCGATAAAGCGGGACACAACGGGGTACACAGCTGGGGACACAACAGGACACAGCGGGGGACACAGCGGTACACAGCGGGACATAGCGGGGGACACAGCGGGACCCAACGGGAGACCCAGCGAGGACACAGCGGGACACAGCGGGGGCCACAGGGGGACACAGTGGGGTCACAGCGGGACACAGCGGGGAACACAGCGAGGACACAGCGGGGGACACAGCGGGACACAGCGTCGATACAGCGGGCACACAGCGTTACACAGCGTGGTACACAGCTGTGGACACAACGGGACACAGTGGGGGCACAGCGGGACACAGCGGGACACAGTGGGACACAGCGGGGAAAAAGCGTGAGACACAACGGGGGACAGAGCTGGAGACAGCGGGGGACACAGCGAGGACACAGCAGGACACAGCCTTGACACAGCGGGGTCTCAGCGGGGGACACAGCGGGAGACAAAGAGGGACACCACGGAACACAGCGGGACACAGCAGGAAACAGCAGTGATACTGCGTGGACACAGTGGGACACAGCGGGGGACACAGCGGGACACAGAGGGGGACAGAGCGGGACACAGTGGGGGACAGAGCGTGGGACACAGCGAGACACAGCGGGGACAAAGCTGGTCACAGCGGGGTACACAGAGGGACACAGCGGGGACGCAGTGGGGAAACAGCGTGACACAGCAGGACACAGCGGGACACAGCGGGGGACACAGCAAGGACACAGCGGCACACAGCATGGGATACAGCAAGGACACAGTGGGACACAGCGGGGGACACAGCGGGACATAGCGGGGGACACAGCGGGGGACACAGCGGGAAACCGCGGGGGACACAGGGAGGACACTCTGGACACAGCGGGGGACAGAGCGAGGACACACTGGGACACATTGGGACACAGCGTGATTCAGCGGGGGACACAGCAGTATACAGCGGGACAACGCGGGACACAGCGGGGACACAGCAGAGACACAGCGAGGGACAGAGCGGTACACAGTGGGGGACCCAGGGATGACAAACCAGGACCCAGCGGGACCCTGCGCGGATACAGCTGGGACCCAGCTGGACCCAGCAGGACACAGCGGGGACACAGCAGTAGACACAGCGGGACACAGCGTTGGACAAAGGGAGGACACAGCGGGACACAGCGGGACCCAGCGTCGAGTACAGCAGTGACACAGCGGGACACAGTGGGGTACACAGCTGGGGACACAGCAAGGACACAGCGGGACACAGCGGGACACAGCGGGGACACTGCGGGAACATAGCAGCACACAGCAGGGTACACAGCGGGACACAGCGGGACACAGCTGGGGACACAGCGGGGACACAGCGGGACACAGCGGAACACAGCGGGAGTCAAAGCGGGAGACATCGGGGCACACAGCGAGGACACAGGGGGACACAGTGGTGACACAGAGGGGACTCACCGGGAGACACAGCGTGGGACAAAGTGGGACACCACGGGACACAGTGTTACACAGCGGGACACAGCGGGGACACTGCGGGACACAGGAGAAAGCGGGGGACACAGCGGGCCACAGCGGGCCACAGCGGGGCACACAGCGGGGGACAGCGGAGACAGAGAGTGGCCACAGCGAGACAAAGCGGTGACACAGCTGGACACAGCGGGGTACACAGCGGGACACAGCGGGCACACAGCGGGGACACAGCGGGACACAGAGGGACACAGCGGGGACACAGCGGGACACAGCGGGACACAGCAGGCACACAGCGGGGACACAGCGGGACACAGCGGGACACAGCGAGGACAGAGAGGGTCATAGCCGGACACAGCGGGACACAGCGGGGGACACAGCGGGACACAGTGGCAGACACGGCGGGACATAGCTGGGGACACAGGGAGGACACAGCGGGACCCAGTGGGACCCAGCGTCGATACACCGGGGACACAGCGGGACACAGCGAGGTACACAGCTGAGGACACAACGGGACACAGCGGGGGACAAAGCGAGGACACAGAGGGACACAGTGGGACACAGCAGGAACATAGCGGGACACAGCGGGGTACACAGCGGGACACAGCAGGACACAGCTGGGGACATAGCGGGGACACAGCGGGACACAGCGGGGGAAACAGCGAGGACATAGCGTGACACAGCGGGGACACAGCGGGGGACAAAGCGGGAGACAGCGGGGGACACAGCGAGGACACAGCAGGACACAGCGGCCACAAAAAGGGGACTCAGCGGTGGTCACAGCGGGGGACAAAGAGGGACACCATGGGACACAGTGTGACACAGTGGGACACAGCGGGACACTGCGGGGACACAGCAGGACAAAGCGGGGGACACAGCGGGACACAGCGGGCACACAGCGGGGACACAGCGGGACACAGCGGGACATAGCGGGGACAGAGCGGGACACAGTCGGACACAGCGGGATACAGCGGGGGACACCACGGAACACAGCGAGACACAGCGGGAAACAGCAGTGATACTGCGTGGACACAGTGGGACACAGCGGGGGACACAGCGGGACACAGAGGCGGACAGAGCGGGACACAGTGGGGGACAGAGCGTGGGACACAGCGAGACACAGCGGGGACAAAGCTGGTCACAGCGGGGTACACAGAGGGACACAGCGGGGACGCAGTGGGGAAACAGCGTGACACAGCAGGACACAGCGGGACACAGCGGGGGACACAGCAAGGACACAGCGGCACACAGCATGGGACACAGCAAGGACACAGTGGGACACAGCGGGGGACACAGCGGGACATAGCGGGGGACACAGACGGGGGACACAGCGGGACACAGCGGGACACCGCGGGGGACACAGGG
>NW_012300332.1:0-3550 GCF_000151885.1 Dipodomys ordii | reverse complement strand
TTTTTTTTTTTTTTTTTTGTTTTTTTTTTTAGTTTATGTATCTTTTTTATTTGTTGTGCTGTAAGTGAAGCAGAAGTTGAAGGAGAAGTTGATATTGAAGCTTAAGATTCAGTAGCTTGTTATGTAGTAGCAGAAGAAACAGAAGAAGTTGAAGCAGCAGAAGCAGGACCTGAAGCAGAAGAAACAGAACAAGCAGAAGAAGCAGTAGCAGAAGCAGAACGAGAAGCAGAAGAAGAAGAAGGAGAAGGAGAAAGAGAAGGATTAGGAGTAGGAAGAGCAGAAGGAGAATCAGAAGCAGAACGAGAAGCAGAAGGAGCAGCAGAAGGAGAAGCAGAAGGAGAAGCAGAAGAAGGAGAAGCAGAAGCAGAAGAAGCAGCAGAAGGAGAAGCAGAAGCAGAAGAAGATGCAGAAGGAGAATCAGGAGAAGCAGAAGAAGCAAAAGCAGAAGTAGAATCAGAAGAAACAGAAGAAAAAAGCAGAAGAAACAGAAGCAAAAGAAACAGAAGAAGGAGAAGAGCAGAAGCACAAGCAGAAGGAGAAGCAGAAGCAGAAGGAGAAGCAGAAAGAGAAGCAGGAGAAGCAGAAGAAGCAGGAGAAGCAGAAGCAGAAGAAACAGGAGAAGCCGAAGAAGCAGAAGCAGAATCTGAAGCAGAAGGAGAAACAGAAGAAGCACAATCTGAAGCAGAAGCAGAAGAAACAGAAAAAGTAGAATAAGCAGAAGCAGAAGCACCAGGAGAAGCAGAAGAAGAAGAAGAAGAAGGAGAAGGCGAAAGAGAAGGATTAGGAGTAGGAGAAGCAAAAGGATAAGCAGAAGCAGAAAGAGACGCAGAAGGAGAAGCAGCACGAGAATTAGGAGAAGCAGGAGAAGCAGAAGAAACAGAAGACGCAGAAGCAGAATGAGAAGCAGAAGGAGAAATTGAAGCAGAAGCAGAAGGAGAAGCAGAAGCAGAAGGAGAAGCAGGAGCAGGAGAAGCAGAAAGATAAGCAGAACGAGAAGCAGGAGAAGCGGAAGCAGGAGAAGCAAAAGCAGAAGAAACAGAAGAAGGAGAAGAAGCAGAAGCAGAAAAAGAAGCAGAAACAGAAGGAAAAGCAGAAAGAGAAGCAGGAGAAGCAGAAGATGCAGCAGCAGGAGAAGCAGAAGCAGAAGAAGCCAAAGAAGCAGAAGCAGGACCTGAAGCAGAAGGAGAAGCAGGAGAAGCAGAAGAAGCAGAATCTGGAGAAGGAGAAGGAGAAGCAGAAGCAGAAAGAGAAGCAAAAGCAGAAGGACAAGCAGAAGGAGAAGCAGAAGAAGCCGAGGCAGTAGCAGAAGAAGCAGAAGATTCAGAAGCAGAAGGAGAAGCGAAAGGAAAAGCAGAAGAACTAGAAGGAGAAGGAGAAACAGAAGGAGAAGCAGAAGGAGAAGCAGAAGAAGGAGCAGGAGAAGGAAAAGCAGCAGGAGAAGCAGATAGAGCAGCAGAAGGAGAAGCAGGAGATGCAGAAACAGGAGAAGTAGAAGCAGAAGAAACACGAGAAGGACAAGAAGCAGAAGCAGAAGGAGAAGCAAAAACAGAAGGAGAAGCAGAAAGAGAAGGAGGGGAAGCAGAAGAAGCAGAAGCAGGAGAAGCAGAAGCAGAAGAATCCGAAGAAGCAGAAGCAGAACCTGAAGAAGAAGGAGAAGCAGGAGAAGCAGAAGAAGCAGAATCTGGAGATGCAGAATGAGAAGGTGAAGGAGAAGCAGAAGCGGAAAGAGAATCAAAAGCAGAAGGAGAAACAGAAGAAACAGAAGAAGCAGAAGCAGTAGCAGTTGCAGGAGAAGCAGAAGGAGAAGCAGAAGGAAAAGCAGAAGAACGAGAAGGAGAAAGAAAAACAGAAGCAGAAGCAGAAGGAGAAGCAGAAGGAGAAGCAGAAGAAGCAGAAGGAGAAGCAGAAGGAGAAACAGAAGCAGAAGAAACAGCAGAAAGAGAAGCAGAAACAGAAGAAGATGCAGAAGGAGAAGCAGGAGAAGCAGAAGAAGCAGAAGCAGAAGCAGAAGTAGAAGAAGGAGAAGGAGAAGGAAGAGCCGCAGAAGCAATAGGAGAAGCAGAAAGAGAAGCAGAAGAAGAATGAGAAGCAGAAAGAGAAGCAGTAGAAGCAGAAGAAGCAGTCAATGCAGAATCAGAAGAAAGAGAAGAAGAAGAAGACGAAGAAGAAGAAGAAGAAGAAGAAGAAGCAGCATAAGGAGAAGCATAAGGAGAAGCATAAGGAGAAGTATAAGGAGAAGCAGTAGAAGCAGAAGAAGCAGAAGCAGGAGAAGCAGAAGCAGAAGAAAAAGAATAAGCAAAAGAAGCAGAAGCAGAAGCAGTGGGAGAAGCAGAAGAAGGAGAAGGAGAAGGAGCAGCAGAAGGAGAAAGAGAAGCAGAAAGAGAAGCAGAAACAGAAGGAGAACAAGAAGGAGAAGCAGGAGAATCAGAAGAAGCAGAAAGAGAAGGAGAAGAAGGAGAAGCAGAAGTAGAATCAGAAGAAACAGAAGAAGAAGAAGAAGAAGAAACAGAAGCAAAAGAAACAGAAGAAGGAGAAGAGCAGAAGCAGAAGCAGAAGGAGAAGCAGAAGCAGAAGGAGAAGGAGAAAGAGAAGCAGGAGAAGCAGGAGAAGCAGGAGAAGCAGAAGCAGAAAGAAACAGGAAAAGCCGAAGAAGCAGAAGCACAATCTGAAGCAGAAAGAGAAATGGGAGAAGCACAATTTGAAGCAGAATCAGCAGAAACAGAAATAGTAGAATAAGCAGAAGCAAAAGCAGCAGGAGAAGCAGAAGAAGAAGACGGAGAATTCGAAAGAGAAGGATTAGGAGTAGCAGAAGCAAAAGGATAATCAGAAGCAGAAAGAGACGCAGAAGGAGAAGAAGCACGAGAATTAGGAGAAGCAGGAGAAGCAGAAGCAGGAGAAGCAGAAGAAACAGAAAACGCAGAAGCAGAATGAGAAGCAGAAGGAGGAATTGAAGCAGAAGCAGAAGCAGAAGGAGAAGCAGAAGGACAAGCAGAAGCGGAATGAGAAGCAGAAAGAGAAGCAGGAGAAGCACAAGATGCAGAAGCAGGAGAAGCCTAAAAATAAGAAGTAGAAGAAGCAGAAACTGAAGCAGAAGGAGAAGCAGAAGCAGAAGGAGAAGCAGCAGAAGAAGTATAACCAGAAATTCAGGCAGGAGAAACAGAAGAAGCAGAAGCAGAAGCAGAAAGAGAAGCAAAAAGAGAAGCAGAAAGAGAAGTAGAAGAAGCAGCAGAAGGAGAAGCAGTAGAAGAAGCAGAAAAACAAGCAGGAGAAGCAGAAGCAGAAAGAGAAGTAGAAGCAAAAGAATCAGAAGAAGCAGAAGCAGAAGAAGAAGCAGTAGAAGCATAATAAGCAGAAGCAGGAGAAGCAGAAGCAGAAGAAATAAAGAAGCATAAGTTGCAGAAGCCGAAGCAGAGGGAGAAAAAGAAGAAGGAGAAGGAGCAGCAGAAGGTGAAGCAGAAGGAGATGCAGAAGGAGAAAGAGAAGCAGAAACAGAAGGAGAAGGAGAAGGAGAAGTTGGAGAATCAGAAGAAGCAGAAGCAGAAAGAGAAGT